>NC_073692.1:197430342-197705342 GCF_029784155.1 Uranotaenia lowii
AGAATTTATTCGGGACGCTCGGAGTGGGAAAATGTTACATAAAAACCTCTCGGTTCCTTGTAGTGCTTTTTTTCTCTTCTTCCTACTATTTTTCTAAGGCGGTTTGGGGTAGTGTTATTATTTCTCGTATTTTTGGAAAAGAGCTACGAGGTGACCGGTTTGTATGAGCTCTTCTGTGTATGTGCAAGGATTGAAGTCAAAGAAGGAGGGAATTTGGGCTTTCTGTCCCCGCAACCGAAAGGAAAAGCCTACGAAAAGCGCCACAGCCGGAGGGTAATAAAAACAAGAGGATTACACAGTGATTTCGTCCCTATCGGCTGTTGGCAGCTAGCAGTCCCCTTAGGGGGTGAGAAGAAATTTCTCTTCCGCAATCGTGAAGACCGTTCTCAAAGAAGGATAATAACAATAATAACAGCAGGAGGAAAACCGAAGTGCACGGAGCGGAGTACAATAGAAGTGTCCGGTAATCATTGTGGTTGGCACTGGAAGTTCCGTTCAAGATTTGGGTGGCTCAGGAAAACTGTCGGTTCAGCAGTTTTGCGGTTAAGAAAGGACTTCTGAAGAAAGGGAAGCAAACAGCGCCGGTTCTTGAGCGGATCTTTTTGATTAAGTGATAATAAATCTCGCTGATGGTTGGAAATCCCGCAGAATAAATTAAAATAGTTTTGATGATTGTTCCAAAATGAAAAATTGTGGTGTCAACGAATCACAATTACCGAAAAAGTCCCAAGACAATAACTAAAGAAGTTTCCCAAATTTTTTTCGATAAATGATTCTCAGAAAAATCGTTGAGCAGCGTCAGCGTTTATCGTGGCTTTTTCTCAGGTTGGATGGAAGGACTTCGAAAGATTGTTATCTTTCGTTTATGTCAACCACATCTTTGCGAACTTTGATTACCCTTAGGATGGTGCCTTTCATTAGCAAACAATTTTTTTTTTCAGTAGGTACTCGTCCATCTGAAAGCCTCCTAACAAAATAAGTCAACGTCTTAACGCCTTCATGTCAATTGATCCAATCATAGGTGCTTTTCAAATGAAGCTTTTTGTGGAAAAGCCGCTTTCCAGGAATCTTTTACTTTGGTTATTCCTACAACTGTTCGGAGGATACTTTCCAAAAGTCGCTTAGTCAGAAAAACGTCTATCTTACAAGTTTTACTGTTGCTGATCACTGTCAGAGTGTCTTATCCGGGAATTCCCGGGAATAAAAATAATCGAGAATTTACGAATACCAGGAAACGCTAAAACATCCCAGGAATTTTGGAAGCCAATAAAAAGTTCTAAATTACTAAATTTTTACACGATCTGAATTGGAAAAACGGATCAGATTGAGCAAGAAAAATTATGGTTCTACGTCTACCTCGATATAAGGCTTAGACTTAAACTTTTTTTTATAAAAACTGATTAATGTTAGTGTTGGATCCTATAGGCGATGGAAGCGCTGCCGAATTTGGGTGATGGTTTTGCATTAGTGTAAGAGGGATGCAGCTAAAATTTCACCCAACTTTTGACAGATCTTATGGGTTTTTCTTAAGGAGAGAAAGAATAACTTTTCGATTCCATCGCCCATTGAGTTCCTGTCCACACAGCCTCACACTCAAATGACCTGATTGCTGCCTAGATTCTGCATAGGGGGCCGTTCACTAATTACGTAAGCACGATTTTGAAAATTTTCAACCCTCCTTCCCCCCCTGGTAAGACAAAGTAAGATTTTTCAAAACCCCCCCTCCCCCGCTAGTAAGATCTTACGTTTAAAAATCTTTGAGAAATTGACACGTTTTTTTCAAAAACTTGCTTGCAAATAATAAAAATGTGTCATCCATGCTTCAAAGCAAAGCACTTTTTAAGTAAAAGCTAATAACTGCATTTGAAAAGCACAATTCATACAAAACAACAGATAAAATGTCTAAAATGATTGTAGAAAACATTAAGTTTTTAAGACATGGCATGTTCGGGGTTACAATAATCTTCAATAAATTTACACAATCGAATAAACAATATAAAATCTAAATTCCGATTTAAAAAAAAGTGAAAGATCAGGTTGACCAAGGTACCATAAAAATGTTATGTTTTTGACCTCAAATTCATAAATATCTAAAAAAATATTTTTTTATGCTACTAAAATTGGTGTAAAAATGTTAAACGACAATTACGTTGTTAATTAACCTAAAAGCTGAGCTGAGATTCATTTCAGCGATAAGCGATAAAGTTTTACGATTTTTTGATTAATAGTATGTAAAATTTAGAGTTGGTAGTGGCTTGGTTGGTATTACTGAAAAACCGTCTAGAAATTCATTATCTTAAGCCCCTCATAATGAATTTTAAAGATTTCTACTTGATGAAGTCATTTTCGAAATAAGATGTTTTCAAATCGTGGTGTAAGAAAGCGCCATTTTCCTTTTTGTTCATATAAATTTCTCAATTAAAATGATTGTTATGATGAAAAGCGAATAGCGACGGTCTTTTTTAATAATGTGATTTAGTGTTTCTGGTGGCATGTTGGTTTGAATTGGATCTCTATTAGTTTTATAGAACCTGCAATTTTTTTTTTATTAAATAAATGACATCAAAAGATAAATAACATAACATCAAAAATTACCAACAAATAGGTAGTGAGAAAAAAAAACCTGAGAACGAACGAATCTGTGACGAATTATCAATGTAACATTTCTTACGTAAGATATTTGGAAACCCCCCCTACCCCCCTAATAAGAGATCGTAAGCAAATGTGAAACACCCCCACCCCCCCTATGTGCTTACGTAATTAGTGAACGGCCCCTAGGTCAGTTGGGCTAGCGATTGCTCAACATTGTTGGTTGAGTTTGGCTCTCATACACTCTCTGTTTGGTGGGAGCGCAAAGCAACTTATACTATCAAGATGCCACAGTTAAAACATTGAATTTGATAAAAAAAATGTTTTTCTGTCCGACTATTTAATGAAAAAATGAAAACGACAGAAAATCTATAAAACAAAAGAGTTTCAATAAAGTGAAAAATCATTTTCAATTATTCGGAATTTTGGCAACAAGTATCAGTTCCCGGGAACGCTTAAACAACCGGAAAATGGACACTCAATCATTGTGAATGGCATGATACTTTTTAAAAACGTAATAATATACCCATTGAAAATCCTCATAAATGTATCGAATTTGTAAGAAAATGGCGCAATCTTATGGAATGACAGACAAGAAAATAAGTCGTGAAATTCCCATCCAAGTCATTTTAGGGCAGTTAAATTTAATGTTTTTCTAAAATTATGAAAAAAACTCAACGTGGGCCATGGGGAATCTTGGGCGACTCTGAATATCTCAGATGTGTGTTGAGATATAAATCTAAATCCAACTGTCATCCCCGTCGGTTTGCGTAAGCATATTTTTCTATATGTTGTTGACTTTAATACGCATCATATGCTTCTTTTATTTATCAAGCTTCAAAAAATTTAAAAGAAAATTACTTGCATAATTAAACAGGCACCCGCTGATTGCATCGATGGAGAACCTTAAGTTCATAACATACGCTTATGATCTTAGTTTTGTCATGTTCTTACGTGGAAAAGGAATTTTTGATGAAACATAAAAAAATCACACAAACGCAACCAATATGAAAATCATAGCTTGTGAGAAATCGTGGGCCGTGGGCCACCTATATTTTTATGTTTTTATACACATTTAGAACTTAAAATATGATTTTCCTATCTGTAAAGTTTTCTTATGCCAAATGATAAGTTATAAAAATATTTTGTCCATCCTATATAAGGAATTTTGCTAAAACGTTCGTGGGCCTGGTTTTTGAAACTATTCGATCATACACAGCTTTTTTTATCTCATCATCTGAATTTGCTTTGAAATAACGAAAAGAACTATGAAATTCCAGTTTTGGATCAACTCATAAACTTCGCATGTTATTTGGTCAATTTCAATTTGGTGGCTCACGATTCTCCACCATTTTTCAAAATCCAAAAAAATATGGGTTTTTTTTAAACAGTCAGAACTTGGGAAAAATAGCTTAATGAAAATTTTAAAAAATTGTTTAATGATACGTTAGAAATGTAGAAAACCAAACTATTTATTTTTTTCATTTTATCATCTATATATGGGTCATTCCATGTCAAGTGTGCACAGCGAAAAAAAAAATCTTATCGAAAATTCGCCAAACTTGGCCGAGAGACTTTCTGAGGCCCACAAAACAAATCCTCAATTTTTGAGAATGATCCACCCACCCCTCGTCACAGGACCCTCCCTTCTTTTTTTCACGATTTTGAAAAATTCATCATTTTTAAAATACTATATCTCCGGACTGAAAAATCATACCAAAATGACAAAATATGCGTTGTGTAGATTTTATTAAAATCTATCAATTTATGTTATTAATTTTTTGAAAAAATGACGTTTCAAACGTCAAAACATAGCTCTAAAAATAAAACGTTAATTTTCGCAAGGAAAGTATATTTTTTTCTTGAATTTTATGATTTCATTGTTTTTTTGAGAAAATTTTACGTAAGAGCCAATCAAAATCCCAATACAATATTTCTTGTTTTCGAGATATGAAAGATTTAAGTTGAATTGTCCATCAAATATTTTCTTACAATATCCCCTTAAACTTTTGGTAATCCCATTCCCGATTTTCTGGACGAATTAAATTTAAAATCAGCATACACATGATGTTACCTTCTAGTGAGATGATGATAAGATGCTTAAAAAATAAAATAACACTTTTTGTTTCAATTCGTTTTGCTATTGGATAAAAATTTTATTCATTATCACACTGTATAAAATCATTAGGCAAGAGCTTCCTTAGCGAATTCTGTGGATGAATTAATGTGAGGATTTGGTTTATTTTTCCTTAAAACTGTTAAACTTATTCACAGAAAATGTGTAAATGTCGAGAATCTGCTCGTATGTTGATAACCTACTAAACTTACATGAATTTTGGCGATATTGGTCTAACAATACTGACTATTGACGCACAGCATTTGTTCATTGTATATATCTAGCCTATATTTATGCAAAGTAAGCACAGCAGATTTTTTTTTTGTTGACACCGAGTGGCACTGAACAATAACAATTTTTTAAACTGATTCACTGACCATTGTGAACGAATAGTTGCCGCAACTGCTCGCTTGCTGCTACTTGCTAGTAGTTATAAATACCACTTCTAAAATCGAAGATTGCGGTTGAAATATCCAGTTGCCATCTGTTACTGCATTAGAATGGAGTTGTCTTAGTGACTTTTATTGTTAAGCTTCTAAATAAACGGGAACAGTTTTCCGAGCATGGCAAAAGCAACGTGTTGAATTGGAAAAGAGCTTCATAAGCGATGTTCAGAGGATTCATTTTTCAAGAACACACGATTTTAACCTCAAGGGAGTGGAATTTGTTCAAACTGTGATCAGAAGTGCATAATCTAAAGTCTATCTACAAAAACCATTCTAACAAGTTCGGTAAATTGAATCCTATTTTGCAAAATGTTGATTATGTTGAATGCTTTCAAATCAGAATGTCATTGACCTGAAGGTTTGAAGCATCTGTGGCAATCAAAATAATTCGTTTGTTTCACGCCGCAATCCCTTCAGATGCTGGAAAAATTGGAATGAAAACATTTGCAAGCTCCGTGGAATTTAAAATATTCAATGTATGCAAAAAGAAAAGACATTCTAAAGATGATTTAACTTGAAGTGTTGGAACGAAAAAAAAGAAGAAACGAAATAGTTATATTTCGAATAAAAACATTTCATAAACCGAAAATATTGTTTTCCTTTCATTCAAAATGTTATTTCAAATCCTTTTTAGTTATAAAACAAATCATGAAAACAAAAAAATCTGTTGAAGCATTGAAGATGTGACTGAAAATTTCGACGAATGTTGCACTCTAGTGAAACCACTGGGTGCTGCGAGTAAATAATTGTTAGACAATTCAACTTAAATCTTTCATATCTCGAAAACAAGAAATATTATATTGCGATTTTGATTGGCTCTTACGTAAAATTTTCTCAAAAAAACAATGAAATCATAAAATTCAAGAAAAAAATATACTTTCCTTGCGAAAACTAACGTTTTATTTTTAGAGCTATGTTTTGACGTTTAAAACGTCACTTTTTCAAAAAATTATTAACATAAATTGATAGATTTTAATAAAATCTACACAACGCATATTTTGTCATTTTGGTATGATTTTTCAGTCCGGAGATATAGTATTTTAAAAATGATGATTTTTTCAAAATCGTGAAAAAAAGAAGGGAGGGTCCTGGAACGAGGGGTGGGCGGATCATTCTCAAAAATTGAGGATTTGTTTTGTAGGCCTCAGAAAGTCTCTCGGCCAAGTTTGGCGAATTTTCGATAAGATTTTTTTTTCGCTGTGCACACTTGACATGGAATGACCCATATATAAAAAGTAATTTCCGTTTGTTCGTTTGTATGTTTGTCTTCAATAGGCTCAGCTGCCTTAAGAGCTAGAGAGCTGAAATTCGGCATGGGTGCTCATTAGGACCAGGAATGATGAAAAATGTTTTTAGATTTTTGGACGACCCCTTTTGAAGGTGGTCGTCCAAACAACAACGGTTTTATTCCCCCGAACCAAAAGTCATGGCACCCATTTTGTGAACCGACTTTCGTTTCCGTTCGTTTCGTTGCGTTGGCGGGATTGTTTTCATCATCACCATGGGCAGGCTATTAGAAACGACCATCCAGAGCGCACATGTACTGGATAGCAAATCGAAGCTAGCTGAGCATTAAAAATTTGAAAGTGAAAATTTTGGCGGGTTTTTTTTGTACCTTCTACTGTTCAAAGCACATGCTACCGGTACGAGATATTTGGATACAATTATAAGCCTACATTTTGATTGAAAAATACAACTAGCCTGTTAGGAATATATTGATCAGAATAGTAGTGGCTTTCAAAGTGCTCTTTACCGCTGCTCGGGGGCTTTGAAGGTCAACCATTTTTATATTTTTGAAATTCCTCATAGAGAAAGAAAAAATTTTTAGATTCAGAGTTTATAAGTTCAAGGCTGCGATTTTAACGCTTCGATTGGAATTTTGATGGGGGATAAGAAAATTGATTAGAATTTTAGGTTTTGAATTTTATCCAATTTGATTTCACTGACAATTTTCTAACTTTTGAGTTATCATTGATGACCAATGTGGTCGATTCTACCATCTATTAATTGGATGTTTGTGCCCATGAAAAAAAAACAGAACTCAAAAAAAACCTTTTTATAATATAGAAATGGTGTTTTCGAAATGATTTGTTTTCGATAACTTCAAAAAGCTATTAGTAGAACTTCCAATTAAGGTTAACTAAATTAAACAGTGCGAAATTGAAAAGCGAAAAAAATACACACATGCAAAGTGAGTTTTCAACATGCTTCAACAAAGTTCGGATGTTTTTTAAGAAATTTCCAAGTAAATGAAACTTAAATATACCATTTTACAGGGAGATCATCCATATAGAAAAGTGGGATAATCTTCAACAGATATTTTCTTTAGATAGAGGATGGAAAAGATATAAAAAGCAGTTTAATCTTTTGAAGATAAAACTATTAGGCCAAATCTATTCAAGCTTCCTTATAACTATAAATTTTTCGATAATACGAAAACGATGAAGAGTGAATATTCTCAATGAAAAACTTTAAAAAGACTAATAAAACTAACATGGCCAAAATTGGGCCAAATTTCTTATAATGATGAATATAAAACTTCCAAAATTTAGAAAAGTCAAACAATTCATTTTGATTTATATTTTATGTGAACCCGAGCAAGGCCGGGTAAAATCAGCTAGTTTATAATAAAAAAAAGTTATGGAGCATAGAAAAAAGTGGCCCAGGATTCCCCACTCTCTAGTACTTATTCTTCAAGCTTATATAGTTTCGCATCTAACACATTTCTTTTTTTGTAAAGCAGAGAAGAATCTTAATAAACTGCTAAATATTCTTAAAAACCTTAAAAAACTTCCCTGATGTAATTGGAGAAAATGGATATATTTGCCTAGAAGAAGAAAATATACTGACATTATACATTTTTTGAAACTTTTGGTTTTGTTCTAGATCAGGCATGTCAAACTGGGGGTTCTCGGCCTTGGTCAATGCGGCCCGCGTAGCCCCGTCTTAAATTTTCACAAAATTACCTACTACACAGAAGTACGCTGGCTTTCCTGCCACAAAATATTAAAAAGATTGTTTTTTTGCTACGAGAAGAAATAATATTATTTTTGGATATGAAAAGTGAACATGTTTAACATTTTCAAGCAGACGACTGGGTTCAGGATTTGGCATTTGACGTTGGTTTCACTGGCCCCCTGCAAGATTTCAACTTAAAGCTTCAAGTAAAAGAAAAAAAATCATAACTGCTTGTGATGATGTAAAAAACTTTCAAGCGAAGTTATGGTTATGGATCAACCAAATTTCCAAAGAAAACCTTGTGCACTTCTCTACGTGTCAAGAACTGAAAAGATCAAATGAGGCTGCATCATTTGGTAAATACGTACTTCACCTAGAATCGTTACTAGATGAATTCAAAAGCCGTTTTCGTAACTTTAATTCATACAAGCAAGAATTTTTTGTGTTTGTATCTCCATTTTCGTTTGCTCCTAAAAATGTTGCTGATAATTTGCAACTAGAGTTGATAGAGCTGCAGTGCGATTCTTTATTAAAAGCGAAGCCTGAAAAAGCCTGAACGCTACGTTGAGTTACGGAAATTTGTTGCCAGAATTCTTGCTATATTGGCAAGTAGCTATCTATGTGAGCAGTTTTTTTCCAAAATGAAAGCTAAAAAACTCCTCATCGTTCGAGATTATCTGATAAAAATTTATCATCAATAGTGAAAGTGTCAGAGACAAATAAACTTCAACCTGATATCAGGACAATAGATATAATACATTATAATATAAGAATGTTAAACATTAATAGCTTACATAAAAATTTAACGCAAAATTTCATTCAAAGTTTACTTATAACTATATTCCATTTTATTGTACCTAATCTCCGCGAAACTAATATGTTATGTTTTCTGACTGATTTTGGCTGCGGCCCTCTATGTCATAGAAAATTTTTCATGAGGCCCGCACACTTAAACGAGTTTGACATGCCTGTTCTAGATCAAATAAAAACCTTTGAGTGGAAAGTATCTGATCTTGTTTAAAATTGTTCTTATTTTATTAAGAAAGCAGTTAGTATCTAAGATATTTTTAAAACTAGAGAAACCACTTTCTTAAAAATATGGAGATTCCATAGCTCGCCTAAAGGGGGGGGGGGGGGGGGTGGGGGGTAGGGTCTAACACTTTCAAAAAATCGATTTTTTTTAATTTTTTTTATTTTCTTATTGTAAAACATTTCAAGAATGTTGTGTCAAATTTTCTAGTCAATTGAAGCAAAACTGTAGAAATTATAGGCCTGTATCTCCTCATATCTAATACTGCAAGAAAGCAAGGGCAGAAACTTCAAACGCGTTTTTCTCGAAAGCACATTTTTTTAAGTCCGTGCACATCGTCATTTGAAAACTACTTATCCGATTCTTTTCAAATTTGGAACATATTTTCTACATATAAAATACCAGACCCCAACGTTTTTCTTCTTTAATTTTTTTTTTTTTTGGGGAGATTTTACAGATAAAAAATGGCGGATTTTTTCGTGAAAAATCGTAGTTTTTACTTCAAACAGCCACAAAAATTTCATTAATTTTTTTTTAAGTTAAATAAAAACGTTGGGGTCCAGAAAAACATCTACTAAAAATATTTTGCTCTGATTTTTTGACTTCAGATGATTCTGTGCTGAGATACAGTGTCCCTCCCAAATCCTGTTTTCTAAAAGGCATCCTCGAAAGTGCTCCGTCACCGGCTCATTTTTCAATATTTTTCTACGAAAAAAATACTAAATGTGTTCTTTTAACAATGCTTTGTATAATGCAAAAAATTTGAATACATTTGTTTGAACGATAGCTCTAAAAAAAATCGTGAAAATGGTGTTTTTTTTACCCGTTAGACCCGAATTAGTTCGAATTAAGATTATAAAAAATTATTAGGCTTCAAAAATTGGAACTTTTTTAAGGGTGGTATTCATCATTGTTAATGAAACGGGGCGTGCGAACATTTCGACGCAGCATTAACCGTGATGAATACCACCCGTTAAAAAGTTAGCCCATTTTTGAAGTCTAATAACATTTTTATTTGAACTCGAATCGATTTGCAGCCTTCGGATAAAATATTTGTCAAAATTTCTTCTTCTTCGAGAAGACCTATTTCAAAAAAATTTCGGCTGAGGAAAACCAAAGTTATTGATAAAAAACTGGTTTTTCATGTTTCTCCCAAACAAAATGTCTCAAAATCCCATACAAACTTCAAGCTCGTTGAGCGACCTTTTCCCGTGATCCGATCTTTCCCAAATTTGGCATTACATCTTGCCCTAGGCCTAGGATTATTTAAGCCTGCAGCACATAAATTTTTTAAAAGTCGGGTCAATTGGGGCACTCCAATTCTCAGGTTTCATAGATTTTTAAATTTTGTACCTACGTATTTCTAAAAATATAAGTTTTATGTCAATAAAAAATTTTAATTTCTAACTTTTTTTTAGGAAAAGTTTGATAAGATTGATAATGTTAATGGATTTTTCTTAAGTAAAATGTAAAAAAGACTCATTTATTCATGACTTTTCAAAGAAATTTACGTGTTTACGATAAATGTTCGAATTTTTTCAAGTTTTATTGTACACTAGAATGAGTCGATTAGAGGGCCAATTTAGAATTTCTCAAACCAAACTACTTTTCAAAAAATACCTCGCTTGGCAACAGCAGTGATGGCAGTTTAATTGATTGTTTTTCAATGCCAAAAGCATACCCATCTTAAACAACTTATCTATAACTTTTTTGCCTAATAAGATACGAAGTTATTTATGAGATGGAACAAAGGTAATGGTTCATTAAAGAGTTGAATATTTGCTGAATCATGTCGAATAAATCCAGAATTTTCAGCTCTGGACATAAAAATCATCAGATTAAAAAAAATAAATTTCAAATCAGGTCAGAAAGTGACCATAATTGTTCAGCTAAATTATAAGAACTGTCAATTATTGATCCTATTAATATACATTTCTTTTCTACATTTTAATTTGAAGGGTTGATTGAAAAATTCTGGGATATTTTTTTTAATTTGAAAAAAAAAATCTCATCCCATCATTTGAAGTGTGAATTCTCGATTGGGGAACAAAATTAATAGGTAACCATTTTGAACAAAACACAGAGTTGATGATTTTATTTGATAAAAAGAAGGACATATTTAATTTTATGTTAAGAGTGCCAGTCATGAAAGTCAAAAATGAAATAATTTTTTTTAATTAAAATTTTTCCAGTTATCAAAATTTAAGGCTAAAAAAGTTCACTATTGGGTTCATAATAATAACTTTATAATATATATTATATTTATAATGCAACATGTACAATTTCTTATTAAAAGCTTAAACTGACAAAATAGGGGTTGGGAAATTTGATTTCGCGAATCAGACAATGATAAAAATAAACATAAGGGAAATCAAGTTTTGTCGTTTCGTTAGTATTGAACACAAAGCAAATACTTATTTAGTTGACATTACGCGTTAAAATTTAGCTTTAAATATTGAACTTTGAATCATTTTTCGAAACTACCATAGATTAATTAAAAAACCATAATCTATTCAAAAAACAAAATCTTAAATAATAAAATCAAGTGAAACGTTTATATTGTCTAGCGTAGTATTAAAGTTTGAAATTTCAAGCTCTAAATATGTTGTCACCGTCAAATGAAATATTGTGTCATGGAAGTTCTTTTCAAAGCAACATTTTTTTTTTGTTTTTGAAAATTTAGATTTATAGGCTTCCAAGAAGATGATGTTTCAGAACACTAAAATTCGGAATAGAAAAACAAAGAAAATATTAAGTTTTTCAACATTGTAGAAGGTTTCTTTTTTCAATAAAAACGACTTACCATTTCAAAAAATGAATTATAAAATTCCATGGAACTGCAAGTTTGATGCTTTAATGAGTGAGCGTCCTGAACTCGAATCATTCGTCAAATTTTCTCTATCACCACTAGTTTTTATAATTTGGCATATATAAGTTTAAAAAATAATCAGATTTGAGTGAAATCAAGCATTGCCAAATGATGAACCCACAAATTTACATGGAAATCTGATTCTGAATTTGTTTAACATCCTCCATTCTATTAAGGAATTAAATTTTATCTAGATTTATTGTAATTTCAGAAATAGAATGATCAGAAATAGAAAGTTTAATTCTATAATTTTTGAAACTTGCAAAGATCATCATTATTGTCTTGCATTACTTAAAAAAGTTAAAGTTTATTTCATTAAACAAATTTGTAGAAGATTGTAAATCGATTTGACAATTCCCGTATTTAACGTTTAACAGTTTCGTCAAAAAGTGCAGAAATGTCTCAAATGATTTTTACCTATTTACAAAATTTATTTTAATTTCAAAAGCTGAAAGAAAAATTACAATTGCATATCTTGATTCAGGGCACCCAAATTAATCAAAATTAGCTCTGAAATTCTTTGCACCTCGGAAAAAGATGAGTTTTGTTGCCTAGTGTCTCTTTTCAAAACTCTTATGTTGTTGAGGCTTCAGATTTGAGTTCCAATACAGAAGGTTTACTGTGAAATTAGTTTCAATTTATGAAGCTTATACAGTGCCGAAAATTAAATGTCTTAGGCATAGAGTGATGAAAGACTTAAGCCAATTTTCTGACAAGTTTTTCATGTAATTTCCCGTTGTTTGATCAAATAGTTTTTCGTAACAACTGTAAATTTATTTCTTAGAACAGAATTTTTTTTTTGAAGAAAAAAAAGGGGCCAGGGTTAAACTTGAGCAAAACGTGAGGCCAAATATATCAAAATAAGTGAATTTTTATATTATCAGCCACTATTCAATTGCCACATCATCCATCTATAAATATAACTACCGCGAACTCAAACATCGTTCAAATTTACTTTTTTTCGTCATGTTATTCAAATAATAAATTTTCAGTCTTGGAAAAAGGGTTTAAAAGTATGATTTTTAGCACATATAGCTTTGAGTTCAAAGTTTAGCTTTTTGATCAAAATAATTTCCAAAGACAAAATAAAATACACAGTTTTGGAATTATCATAATCAAGTGCAATTATGCTGATATTTAATGAACCAATTGTCTTTTTTGAAAAAGACATTTAAAAACATCAGTGAAAGTTGAACTTCCATAGTTTAGGGTTACGAATTCTATATTATTCCCCACATTTGTTTTTTTGTTATTTTTATAGGATGTTGTTAATATATTCCATCATTTGGTCCTAAATAGATTAGAACAACAAAAAAAATAGAAATTGTTTTTAATTCATGTACAGAATCAAGTTTTGTTCTTATTCCTGGAGCATAGAAATTTGAAATTACATGCTGTCAGAAACCGGGGTAGACTACGAGAAGCTAGTTTTTTCCAAATAGAAATTGTTAAAACAAGAAACTTGGATAAGATCTCCTACTCTCCGCTTTTCAAATCGAATTTTGATGTTTTTTTATTCAGCCGAATAAAAGCATTAAATAGTAATAGGGGTGAAGGGAATAAATAAGCCGTAGAAGCTTTAAATCCCGGAAAAAATATTAAATAGTAATATCACTGATCACAGTAATATGATGAAATAAAAATTGTGGATACTTGAGCTATTGGGTCCAAAAATAGAAATTCGATTCATTTTAGAACAAATAATCAAAAAAAAAATCCTTTTCCTCGACAATGCTTCCAACGAACGCGAACCAAACCCAGAAACTCCATTTTTCGTACCTACCAGCAAGTAGAACAGAAAATCCAGGCCACAAAAATGAGATTGCGATAATTTGATCAATTAAATAATGGGAACTCATCATCGGTACCATCAACGACGCTGCAACAACAATCGTTCCATTCCCTTATTTGAATTGCAAGGGTTGTACAGATTCGGGTCCCTAACTTACTGAAAACTTCCATCGTCCTCCTCCGAACCGAAGTCAGCCAGTCGGTGTTGCTTCCTTGAAGCCGGTGCCATTGCCATCAGTTTAGAGAAAGGACAGAACAGGATACGGAACAAACGAAGATTAAGTGAAATTCCGGATGACGTGTATCCGAACAACCGCTACCATTGGCCCTCAGTGATAGGATTAAAATCGTGTTGAAAATTTCCCAAGCTGTTTTAAGACCTCCCCCACTCTTCCAGCCACTTATCGAACCGGAGTTCTCTAAATGACAAGAAAGCGGGTACTTACCAGGCTGAATTTATGCACTTGCAGGATATCTATCTCTTTGCATCAGGGCTTCGGCGGCTTAAGCTGCTGCTACTGAAATAGCGCGAGACTCCTGGCGGTTTTTGATAGTGAGTTTAGTTGGTTGGGGCAAGTGAAAACAAAAGTTGTTCCTGGGGGTTTCCCCCCCATCCGAGTGAACGCTGCTACTTCTTTAGGGAAGGAAGCGTTTCCGGGAGTGTTTCGGCAGTTCCAGTGAAAGTGTGCTTTATTCGGTTTGTGTAAGGTTTCCGGCCTCTTGGGCAGAGCTGTGTGGAACAAGTCCGCAAGCAGGAGGCAATCGGAGAAAATTAATTTGAATTTTAAACGAGTTTGGCGAGCGATACAATTTGCGCCCGTTCAGGGGGAAGAAAGCCGAGAAAAAATTAGGAAAAGAAACGTGCAGTTTTGAACTTACCCCAAGCAATGGCCAAGCAGCAATAGAGGAAGTAAGAATCGCATCGAAGTCGTAAAGCGTCCGGTAGTCGTCGCTCGGACAGAATTGCACTCTAGTTGTTGTTTGTTGCCTACCTTCCGGGGGCAATTCGCTGGCCATATTTGTCGGTCGCTGACCGTCGTTCTTCGGGGAAGTGATTCCGGTTCGGAATTTTCAAGTGTGAGCCTCAGTCCCTGGAAAAGCTACCAACTAGCTACACGAAGAGCAGAAAGTCAGCAGCAGCAGGACACAATCGTTGTGAATTGTTGCGATTGGGCACGGTTGTTGAAATGTTTATTGCATATCCACCGAGCGCAACAAAAGTGTCCGGTTCCTGTTTCGGGTGTAGTGCTGTGCTGCCATCTAGTTGCTGGTGGCTGAAGCCAGAGGAAGGGGAGCTGTAAAAGTTGCTCAAGTGATTAATTGGAAGTTTTGCATCCCGCGAAACATTCCCGCGCGCGCTCCATCCACCCACAACTCACAACCGGGAGCACGTTTCAGATTTACGGATGGCATATCGCTTGCCTGGCTCAAGTGCAGCAGTGTAAACTATTCGCCCGGTAGTGTTAAAGTGCAAATGTGTGTGTTGTGTGCGGGGAGGCAAGAGTTTGTTTGAGTTTCCCAACAAATCCAATTTCGATTGTCGTATACCGCCATCCGCGGACTCCACGTTTCGCCCAGGCTATCATTCAGCGATACAAAAGGAAAACATCGTTGCACAACGGGGGAAGAAAAGCAGTTGAATAAATTTTCATCTGTACGCAAATTACCCCTGAAAGTATACAGTCAGGCAGGCAGTGGATGCTGAGCGAGCTGAGGTCGTCGTGTGTGTATGTGCTTGCTTGCTTGCTACTCATTGTTGAAAGAACGACAGACGACGAAGAGATGTTTGTGTTTTCATAGTGAATCTCCGATAGCTACGCTACTGCTCGTGTTCTAAATTGAATCGAGGATCTTCAATACTTATTCCGCTGATTGCAAAGGATATTCTACCGATTACAATTGGGAAGGGAAGGTAAGTGAGTATCATGAACATTATTGGGATTGAATCGATAAAATATTGTATACAGCTTTGTTTCATTACGCTCGAATGTTAATAAGAATTTCCCTTCCAATTTAGCATTGAATAGATTTTGGAAGACTCTCATCAGTCGTTTAAGCACATCATAGGGTTTATATAAAAGATACTCTCTCTTAATAATTGGCTTTGTTAAAAACCTACGTAAACTTTCATTTAGCTGGTTCGATATTGCAGTAAAACAGGTAATTTTGAGAAGTTTTAAAACAAGTGTCAGACTGATCTGTGTTGTAAAATTATAATGGTACTTTTGAACAAGTTTTAAAAATGATGTAAGTCTTCAGTTCTCACTAACTTCCCATAGTGATTCTAGACATAAATATTAGTTTTACAGTTCGGCGTTAAAAATGGCGTGGAGCAGTTTTTGAGGCCGGGAATGGTTCCTGCAAAGTTTGAAGCCTCTTTCTCCTAGAAAGGGGGGCCACAATACAAACTTTGGCAAAACATTTTTAAAAAAATTTAGAAATTTAGAGTTCTGTGATTAAAAGCTCCAACAAATTTAGTATTTGCATATTATTGGTAGAGAGAGTAAGCATTTTTGTCCAGTAAATGGTGTGATTTCACAAAATGTGTTTTTTTCACTAGGCGAGGCATGCTGATTGTGCTAGGTACTAGATTTAGAAAAAAAAATCGTGCGCCTTACGAGACAAACTGTTTGCTACATTACAAACCTCTTTAATATAACTTCAGGTGGAGTCATGTGTCCTGCTATGCTTGTATTCAAAAACATATTAATGATGCTGCATAGATTTAGGAGTATAAACACTCAAAGAACAATTTGATAATGTCGTGCTAGAAATACACTGGCAGTCATAATTTTCCGGAGTCAACCCTAAGAAACATTTATTCCCAACAAAGGCATGGCAATTGGCATCGAACTTAAAACCGCACTACGCAAAACCAATCATAAAATCTGCGACGCAATGAAAATTTGTCGTTCTCGTTCTGAAGCGAACAAAATGCCTAGATAATTGGAACTAAACATATCCTCCAGGCAAGCCATTTCTCCTTGTTAAATTTAGCTTATCAAGAAATTCCGAAACATATCTACATTAGGCAATCAAAACAAAACCTCATTTTAAAGTACCATCAAGTCACCATTCACCGCCCAGACACCATTTACCGCCCAAAATCACACTTTTGTTTGTATTTTGAAAAAAAAAACTGGGATGTTTTCTCCAAAAATAAGACCTGTGTTCTATGTCGGCATCATTGTTCGACCATTTCACTGGAAAAATATCACCTAATTATGCTAACTATAGCCAGGAATAAAATTTTTGGTTTTTGGTTTCCGGTCAAATTGTTGAATTCGACGCCTGTTAGCGAACTAAGCCTTACTGTATTCTAGGGCAAAAAGAGTTTTTGTTTACTAGATAGTACCTATTTGACCTAAAATTGACTTGAAACGATAGTTTTATTTTCGTAGAATAGATTTGCATCGGAAAATATTCGATTTTTTCAAAAGTTGTTGTTTTTTTAAGCGTTTAGTGATGGGCGGTAATTGGTGTATAAAAAAAAGTGTGGGTTCCTTCCTAATGACCGGTCACGGACATTTTCTTTGTTTTTAGCGCAAGTATTGTGTCAAATGAGTAAATTGTAAGAAACATTTAGTTGAATTATGTTAGAAAATGATGTTTTATCGCTGAAAGCAACCGGTTACTTGAGGCTGTTTGCCGGGAATCGTCATTTTGTCAGTCAACGCACTTTGTTAAAATTTGTACAAAATTTGCGGGAAAATTTCACAAAATGTAGTTTCTCAAGATCTAAAATATGATTTTGACAGCTCGCTACATGGAAAATACTAAAAAGAACAGTTTCCGTGATATTAGATAGTTTTTTCTTAATAAAACATTATCGATACCCGAAAAAGTCGAGTGGGCGGTAATAGGGCCAGTGGAACACCCCAAAGTTTAGTTAATTATTTTGAAAAGCGTACATTTTTCGCATTCCACTAAATTTTTTAATGAAACTAGAGCAGTTTTGAGATGTATTGCAAAAGAAAGCGAATAAAAATCTGCCGTAGTTTTTTTTATTATACATGTTTGAAGTTGAAAACCCGCTTAACTGGGCGGTAAATGGTGACATGATGGTATCGGCCATTATAAATTATTAGCAATGCAATTTTATCACAGTTCAATAATTCAATCTACCAAATTTAAATGGTATCAGGAATGGATGAACAAAGACTGTGTGTAACAAAGTGTTACAAAAATAAATTTTCAACTTCTTCCATAGGCTGCTCTAAAACTTCTTCAAACGCTGAAAAGGTGCTCCTCTTCGCATCTTTCGTACAGGTAGTTGTTGATTTTGATCGGCCAAAATGTTTGTTGTGTTTTAAGCTATTTTGTATTCGACTAAAAGTTTTATAAGAGCTGAAGTAAAAAACTGAAATATATGTCACTATTTAAGTGCTGAAATCAGAAGATATCCAGAGAAATAATTTTTTTTTTTTGTCAATAATCGACTTTTTGAGACTCCTAGGAGTTCAAATATCACCAAAGAAGAGTTCGCAGGAAATTGAGAAAATTGATATTTTGATGTATAAAACGTCTGGGAGGACGTTCACATAAAAAAGCATAATTATGATTTTTAAGATAAGTTAACCACCGTTAATTAATTTTGTAAATTTATTTTTCGGCTTATCGATGAAATGTAGTTCTGAAATTGATAAAGATGGATAGAGAAGTGAGGAGAAAATTTACAGATGTTGAAAAGAGCGAAAGAGCATTTTTGCGAGGAAACTTATTAACGTACACCATACTTTACCTTGCAACATTTCATTATTTAGGAGAAGTAGAACCGGGACCATTTCACCGATATGCCGAAAAATAAATTTACAAAATTAACTAACGGTGGTTAACTTATCTTAAAAATCATAATAATAGGCCTTAAAAATCAAATCAAATCAATGGTTCAAAATAATTCTGGCTTAGCCAAATTGGACCGTAGACCCTAAATGATTAGCACTCATACAGTGCATTCATGCCGTGATAACGAAATATCGACACGGCTAGCGCACCGATAGGGAAGCTTTCTGGAGCTCAACGTACGCCATATTTTGCCCGTCCGGAGTATACGGGTTCACCACATGTAGACTTCGGACCAACCAGATTTCATTGTATAGGTTAAGGTAGTGCCACCTCTATCCCGGTACTACTTCTCCTAAATAATGAAATGTTGCAGGGTAAAGTATGGTGTACGTTAATAAGTTTCCTCGCAAAAATGCTCTTTCGCTCTTTTCAACATCTGTAAATTTTCTCCTCACTTCTCTATCCATCTTTATCAATTTCAGAACTACATTTCACCGATATGCCGAAAAATAAATTTACAAAGCATAATTATTTTCAACTTAAATCCAGAAACTGCTTGCATTCAGGTAAAAAATATGTCCAGGAACTTTTTTAAAAGGGGTTTATTCAAAGCAACATTTTTTTTTTCAAATACGATAATTCGTGTTTTTTAAACAGTTTATTCCATTAAAAATTTTGATTTTGAAATCCAAAAAAAGCAAACTAAAATTAAAGATTAGAATTTTATTTAATTCAAATTTCTGATTCAGAAGTTCAATTCAGAGTTCCCAAATTCATAATTCAGATTCAAATTTCAAGTATTAACCAAATTTAGAATTCCGATTCAGGTTAAATGTTTCGATTTCAGCTTTAGATTTCAGAATTGAGATTTAGATTTAAGAATCATAACAAGAATGCTGCTTCAGAATTCAAATTTTGAGTTTTAATTCGATTCAAATTTGTGATTCACTGAATCATTTTTCAAAATCAAATTTAGATTGCAATTTCAGATTTCAGATTAGGAATTTGGAAGGATGCAGATAATAGAGCCAGCGGCTTGGCGTAGTGGTTAAAGCTCAAGTCTTCTACGCCAAGGTTCATGAGATCGAATCCCGGTCATGGCATACATAGTACACTTTCTGTGGTCTAGTGGTTTTAGCATTTGTAAGATGCTAGCCATTATAACTTCGAAAGATGTACGCTTAGAGTTAAGGAAAGAAAATCTCTTCAAAGAAACATGAAGTTTCACTGAGATTCTATGTGTGTGTGCTCGTTTTTTTTTTTAATGTATTCAGATTTAAAATACTGAATTTTCAATCCAAGCTTGAAATAGGAATTTCATTATTTTAGATTCACAACTCAGCTAGCTTTCAATTTGTTCTTCCTCTTTTCTCATGATGCGCCGAGCTTCAGTTCTTTTTCTATTCTGATTTGAAAAGCATATTTCTTGTTAGAAAAGGGATAATTCATAAAAAAAAAATCATGGCTCAGTATGAAAGAACTGGTTCAAAATTTAATATTTAAAAATATTTATAAATATATTTAAAACTAGCTGATCCCATACGAACTCCGTTTCGCTTTCAACTTGGAATTTGTCATGAACAGTTTGTATAAATACACCAATTTCCAAGCATTTTCCAGATGCACTTCATGTGTGCAAATTTTTAAAACAATTCATTGCATAATAACGTCAATGTTTCCAAAAGCAGTGAAAAAATAATTAATATGGACGACCCCTTCCGTCGACCTCTGGCAAACATTTGATATCTGAAATCGATTGCCTGTCCCTGAAAACTACCGTGTGCAAATTTTCATCCCAATCCGATGTATGAACGACGATATTGCAAAAGTATTGAAAGGTTAATATGGACGACCCCCTTTGCCGGCACCTTACGCTGAATTTAATACCTGAAATCGATTGCCCGTGCCTCAAAACTCTCTTATACCAATTTTCATCTGAATCCGATGTATAATAACGACAATATCGCATTAACAGTGAATAGTTAATATGGACGACCATTTTGGCCGACCCCTGACTTTAATTTGGATAAGTTAAATCAATGGTTTGTCCCTAATAACTCCTATCTGAAAATTTTCATCCCAATCCGATGTATAAAAGTGAAAATATCACTAAGATATTGAAAAATTAATATGGACGACCCCTTTTGCTGGCCCTTTACATTGAAATTTATACCTCAAATCGATTGCACGTCACTCGAAATTATTGTGTACCAATTTTCATCTGAATAAGATGTATAATAATGTCAATATCGCAAAAACAGCGAACAGTTAATATGGACGACCCCTTTGGCTGATCCCTTATACAAAATTTGACACCTGAAATCGATTGCTTGTGTTTCAAAACACTCATGTGCAATTTTTCAACACGATCCGACGAAAACACTCAGAGGAAATCTTATTATAAATTTCATAAGATACATCTTATGAACCACTTTTTTGCGTCCAAACTAATTTTTCATAAGAGTCTTATGAAATTCTTTCAATTTTCATACGATGTTCTTATGAAAAATAGAAGAAACGGCATTGTGAAAAAATGATGAACACATTCATTCATAGCATCAGTAGTTTTTCATTATCGAACAGTACGAAGCAATCGCCAGTTCATAGTTATTATAGTTTTCCTTCAATGTTAAATGTTATTGTTATCTCCGGAATGGTAAGTTCGATTTGATGTTTTTGGTGTGAACGTTTAATATATTAGTAAACTAAAATACATTATTTGTTTACTTTTCAGTAAGCTGATCGGCAAAAAACGAAAGGTCGAAGATTAAAATGCGGCAAAAAAAAAACTTTGATGGAGCTGTCTGTTGATGCGCTGCTGATGGTGACCATGAAGGATTTAATTTTAAACAAATTTGGCAAACAATAAAGTGAATGTTTTCAGCATGAAATATCGAGAATTTTTCTTATTAGAAAGTGATTTACTGTTTCCATAAGAATCTCTTATGAAAAGCAACAACCTCTCATTGAAGTAGGCGTTCATCTTCAGAATTCATTCGCGTCATAAGACAATCTTATGAATTTCATTAATTTTTCTTATGGCGCCACTTCATAAGAGAATCTTATGGCATACATAATAGTATTTTTCTGAGTGAAGTAACGTCAATATCGCGAAAACAATATTTGTCTTCTATGGACGACCCCCTTCAGAAGGGGTCATCCGAAAATCTAAAAACATTTTTCATCATTCCTAGTCCTAATGAGCATCCAGGCCAAATTTTAGCTTTCTAGCTCTTAAGACGGCTGAGTCTATAGAGGACAAACAAACAAACAAACAAACAAACAGAAAATTGCTTTTTATATATATATAGATAAGTAGGACACACAAATTAACGCTCTACTCGTTTTCTTGGACTAAACTTTGGAAAACAGATTCACTTCACATAAAACATAGCAAAAAGTTCCAAATTCAAAACTTTTTTTAGTTATTGGATCAGTTACAGAAAACATATTTCAATATGGGTCCTTCCGACATGTTAAGAAGCTCGATTTTCAAGTTGTATGTATGTATGTATGGATCTGACGTTATGGCTGAGAGTTTGATACTCTATATCGCCACTTTGCGATGGTGTTCGTAGTGTTCGATAACTACCATAGGGTGTTCCTTATTTTTAATCTTTTGAATTATCGTCTTGAGCTTTTAAATCTTTAGTCGTGCTTTTTCTAGAAAACTGAGAATTTCTTTTAATTTTGTTTCTTCAAAATTCTGAACCATTTCGATCAGATTGGTATAGTGATCCCAATCATAATGGTTTCTTATATGATTGAACTGCACACAGTACAGAAGTGCATGCTCCGTTGTGAAATTCATATTGCATAATTCGCAAAGTTTCGTGTCACGAATCCTCATGATTCCCAAATAATATGGCGAATAATCATGTCCACTTAATAGCCGGTTTAGTGTTCGAATTTGAATGTTGCTGAGATCGATATTCCAATACCATGGTTTAGTTGAAAAATTTGATTGGAACTCATAGAATTTCATGCCTTTTCTTTCTTGTCTAACTATATTTTTGTACCAAGAGTTAGTATCCTCAAGAGATTCATGTTTAAATCTTCTAAAAGCATCATCTAGACGTAATTTATTCTCTAGAAGTATCGGATCATCTAGTCCTTGGCGTGCCAGTATGTCAGCGTTTTCGTTGCCCTCAATGCCAATATGTGAGGGGATCCATTGGATTGTGGCTCTTTTTGTTGTAGCAAGTGTACAAATGTCATGGGTTATTTGATCAAATTTTCTGTGTTTGAGATCTTTTTTAATGATTTTACAAGCTGTCTGTGAGTCAGTAAAAATTACTAATCCGGTATTAGCACTATTCTCTGCTTGTTCTAGCGCTACTCTGATTGCTAGTAATTCTGCTGTTGAGATATTTACATCGTTCACTAAACCCATGCATATACTGTTTCCGGATGACGCGTCAAAAATTCCTATTCCACATTTATTAACTCTTTTTGAGGCATCTGTGTACCAATGGTCAAGGTGACTGTAGTGGTTATTTATCATTTCGTGTACGAGTTTTCTCAATACGCTTGGTGAAGTGTTTTTCTTTTTAATTTCTGAACCTATGACTTGTTCTTCTACTTTAACGTTTAGTTCTATCTCTGGTTTTGTTTCGGTGTATATTGTTTGAAATTTTTGAACATTTTGCAGGTAAATTTTTTCAATAAAGGTGTATTGACTTTCATTCTTAATGTTTGACAAATCTAACGAGTGTAGTTGCTGGGCTATTAAGTCATTTCGGTGTATGTGCAAGGCAATGCGTTTTTTGGCTAAATAGTTTCTTTTAATGAACAGAGGTTCTTCTCCTGCTATAGCGGCTAAAGTGTTTATGGGTGTAGTTTTTGTGCATCCCGTAGCTATACGTAGACATTGTCTGTTTGTTATCTCTAACATATCACAGTATTTTTTGGCTGTTGCCCCGTAAATAACAGCTCCATAATTCAGGTAATTACCATATAATGCTTTATGATACAACATCATAACTTTTGGTGTACCGCCATATCTGATACCACCTATTATTTTCAGCATATTTTGTTTGTCTAATATACTTTGTTTTAGTGTTTTGATATGTATACCGTATCTAAGCGTCTGATCAAGTATTATTCCAAGATATTTGTAGCTCCTGACTGTTTCTAGTGTTTCACCTGCCATCGTCAATTTGAGTTGTTTATT
Source organism: Uranotaenia lowii (assembly GCF_029784155.1). Taxonomy (NCBI): domain Eukaryota; kingdom Metazoa; phylum Arthropoda; class Insecta; order Diptera; family Culicidae; genus Uranotaenia; species Uranotaenia lowii. Next base: position 197,454,100 of record NC_073692.1, read on the forward strand.
ACTATCTTTAAATAGCATAGCTTTGGTTTTTGTGCTATTAAGTAGTAAACCCAACTCTGTAGCTTTAGTTACAAACTGATCTATTTCAGATTGCATTTTCCTTGTGGCTAAATCCAATGACTTTGCTTTGACGATTTTGAAAAAATCGTCGGCAAACTGTAATGTAGTTACGTCTGGATCGAGGTTTGTATTGTGTAATGAAGCAGTATATATGTTAAACAGTACAGGAGACATGACATCTCCCTGGGGTACTCCAGTGCTGATTTGTTGACTGACTATTCCTTGTTCAGTGTAAACTAAAGTTTTCCTATTATTAAGGAAATTATAGATCCATGTGCAGGTGTCTTTGTTAAAACCATTTTTTAGCATTATTTCATATAGTTTTTTAATATCAACGGTGTTGAAGGCATTTGAAAAGTCAAAGAAAACGCCAATTATTGTGTACTTCTCTCGTCTTGCTGCTTTTATATGGTTTGTAGCAAATGTCACACAATGCTCTGTGGACATTCCTTTACGAAATCCGAATGAGTGGTCTGGAAGAATATTGTTCCTTCTGCATGTTTCCTGGATGTCTTCTAGGACGGCTGCATTTAGAAGTTTGACTATAGTTGGTAGAAGTGAAATAGGTCGACTAGAGCTAATTTCATTGGGTGGCTTGTTTGGTTTTAATATTGGGATTATTTTTATTTCTTTTAGGTGTTCATCCAACATAGCTTTTCTCCACATTTCATTTAGTAGGTCGATGATTTTCATTACTGATGGTAGGTCTAAATTCTTCAAAACACCGTAGGTAATATTGTCAGTTCCTGGTGATGATGATGACAACTTATTTTTTAAGAATTTTTTCCAGTTTTGGTAGCTTATTATGTTTGTTCTTGTGTTGATTTCAGGAGGTAAAGGTTCCATTAAACTTGTGGTTCCGAAATTTTTAAGTAGGAATTGTATAGCCATCTCTTTATTATTATTTATGGGGTTGTTTTTTGGATTAGTTACTGGGAGGAGTTTTAGTCTTTTGATTAATCTCCAATTTTCCTGAGTATTCCTCGGATCAATAGAGCTAGAAAGCTCTATCATTTTATTTTTGATATGTTGCATTTTGGCTTTTAGAAATATTGCTGAAGATTTTTTCCAGATAATTAATTTTTCACTGCTGCTGCATCTATTATATTCACGAAGAGCATTTTGCTTGTGTTCATATAATTTTGATAATTCTGTGCTCCAATAATATTTTGGGGTGTGTTTATTTGGTTTTTTATGTTGCTTGCTTATATTTTTGGTAATGTTTGATAAATCTTTTAGGTTATCAAACTCCCAGTGCTTGGTTTGAGCTATTTCGTCTATTATTTTCTTTCTATCATAGTAAAACTTTTGTTTGGATTTTACTCCTAAATCTAGGCACGTTTCGATCATTAGATGTCCACTTCCGCCAAAAGTTTTTTCTGATACATTCCAACGAACTTTATCAAACAGGTTTAATGAACACAATGTCAGATCTATGGCACTTGGTCTGTGGTTAGCGACTGGAGGAATATAAGTAGACACTCCAGTGTTTAACAGCATTAAATTGGAGATTGATATAGCGTCATGAACAATTTTGCCCTTGCAATTTGTATCATCGCATCCCCATACCACGTTGTGACTATTAAAATCTCCTCCCACTAATACTTTCTCAAATTTGGTCAATTCGTTGAATAAAATTGTAATTGATGCTTCTAGATCATTTGTTGTTATTCTTGGATTTATATAAACAACTACTAAAGCAAGTTTCATCGAAGTTAGAAACAATCCTAACGTTTCAAAGTCATCAGATGTCGTTAGTTGAATATTTTCAAAATTAAATTCCTCTTTGAGGAATATTCCTACGCCTCCAAATCCATCATTACGAGGAGCTAAGAGGCGATGATAACCTTGTATATTCCACCTTAAAGTGTTTATTTGATCTGGTTTCACCCAGATCTCAGATATTAATGCCGCTTCAAAGTTATGAGTAACCAGCTCATGTGTTAGCTCGTTTTTGTTTCTGTAAAGACTTTGTATATTTGCTTGTAATATTTTGAACATGTTAAGAACAGTCACCCGATATTCCTCCCAATTTATTAAGTTCACCCATTATGCATGCTGTTATTTCTCCTCCTGTTTTACCATGGGGCTTTGTAATAGTTTCTAATTTCATATTAACAGTTGCTATTAATTTCTTCCACTCTTCTTGTGATTGTTTTTTCACCGATTCTTCTATTTCTTTCTTCAACCTCTCTAGCTCTCCAGTTTTGTATTTGTTCCACAGTCCCATACCTCTAGGTTCTTCTTCCATTTTCCTCTTTTTCGCAAAATCGTTGTGATTCATTCCTAATAGACCTGCTACTCCTGGCACTATTTCTGTTCCTTCCTTAGATTTACTTTCCTTTCTGGCTCTATTTCTATTATCGTTGTAACTCCTTTCATTGTTCTTTTGCTGTAGTTGTTGGGGGAATCCTTGGCCTCTAGCTGCTACTTTGGAGAATGATTCTGCTGGTGTGGGAAATTCTTCCGAAATTCTCAAGACATCAAATAAATTTTCTGTAGGAATTTCGTAATACTGTTTAGCTTCTTGGTAAGTCATACTTTTTTTTGCCATTATTGTTTGTATATTAACTTCCTTTGTCCATCTAGGGCATATTTTGTCAGTCGTTTTATGGCTACTGTTATCACAATACATACATTTTAAAATATTACAGGAATTGTCGGCTGAATGCTCTGTCGCACAGTTTGAACATTTCTCTACGGACGCTTTACAATTTTTTGACAAATGATTGTAACGTAGACATTTAAAACAAATCACTGGTTTTCTAACATACGGTTGTACTCTATGAATTACGGAATAAATACTAATGTCATTTGGTAAAATATTACTACGGAAAACTACACCCATTTTATATGTTGGTTCTTTTTTTTTGTCCTTGTATCGATGCATTCTAAAGACAGACTCAACTTCCACTTTTGCCTTGATGAAATTTTTTACCTCGTCATCCTTCAGTTCTAACGGAATTCCGGAAATAACTCCTGTTACCGTGACAAATTGTTTTGGTACATATGCCTTATAGCCTTTCAAATTTAGATTTTTACAGTTGGCTAGCCTATTTGCATCCTTAATGTTCCCAACATAAACCGTCACCTTATTTTTACCTGTTTTCTTAATGTCGTCAATTGATTTGTCAAACCCGTGTTGATGTAATAAAATTCCTATTTGTAGTCTATTTACTACTTTCCGTCTCTCCGTGTCCGTGTTCTCGACTACCACTCTGTACGGCCGACAATCACCCGGTTGGTAATTATAGTTGATGTAGGTCCTTCCATTTCCTGTTCTGTTGTTGTTGTTGTTTTCCTTTTCGTTGGTTTGTGTTGCCGAAATCTCGTCATCCATTCGCTCTATCGATTCGGAACTCCTTGTCGGTTGTGTGAGGTTAGGTATTGATGCTACTCCATCAGGAGCAGCATCCTGCTCACTCATTTTTTGGACGAACACCAAACTCTACTGCACTTGTGAGACGATCACCGTTAATATCACAGATTATATATCACAGCTCGTTATTATCACAGGTTTTATGTTTTTATTACAGACGACAAATTAAAATTTTATTAAAAAATTTTTCCGCATACAAAAAAACACATCCACTCTATCGACGTAAACATCCGAAAGTCCGATTTTCAAGTTGACAGAACCAGAGAACCAGGAAAAACTGGCACACAGAGGTGCCAGGTCGTTTTGTCAAAAATCAGGACACCGTGACGAAAAAACTCAGGATTTTTCAGGACACCACTAAATTGGTGAAAACAACATGCAGTTCTGCTTTAATTGCATAACTAAAGGCGAAATATAGGTGCTGAAGACGCCTAGAGTTATGCAACTGAAGCGAGAACAAGCTTGGCTGACCTGCAGATAATATCATTTTAACCGAAGATGATTATTGCTTAAACTATTTTATTCAAGATTTGTTTAATTTTCTCATTATTTAACAATAAATTTAGTTATAAATGAATTATTTTCTTAAAATCAGGACATTTTAGGGGCCATTTTTAAAAAATCAGGACAATTCAAGTTTTTTTGAAAAATCAGGACGGCCTCCCGAAAATCAGGACAAATCCTGATAAATCAGGACCCCTGACACCCCTGCTGGCACACGCGATTTGTATGGGAAACGTCAAGTTGCCAGGGGGTTGCAGTCAACATACTGAAAAGTAAACGAAAAATGTTTTTGAGTTTACAAATATATTGAACGTCTATAGATGACTGATGGAATGAATGTGTTCATTATTTTTCACAATGCCGTTTTTTCTATTTCTCATAAGAACTTCGTATGAAAATTGAAAGAATTTCATAAGACTCTTATGAAGAACAATTTTGCACTCTAAAAAGCGGTTCATAAGACGCATCTTATGAACATTATAACACAGAGAACAGAGATCTGGCCCAGAACAAAAATGAGCCAAAAACGTGTGTAAGGATTTGAATTCAAATGCGTTAGTATTTCGTTCAAATATTACTCAGCATATAGCAACTAGATGGTGCTGATTGCTAAGTGAACGAAAACTAAACGAACTGCCCAGTTACTCAACAGGGGTGCCAGGTGTTTTTTAAAGACTGCTTTCAGTCTTATGCAACTAATTTTCATCTTCCTAAAACGCAACCAATATCATAATTAAGTTGTTTTAAGAGAGATTTATATTTTCGATTGGAATTGGAATTCGATTGAAGGTGAAATCTAAGAAAGTTTTTGGATATATTTAAGAAAGTGACAAAATCCAAAATGTCACATGATTAACCTTTCCAGAACGTATCCAGGCCAAACAACCCCGGACATTTTTACCAGAAATCTTTGGAAAATCCGCTCATTGGAACTCAAAACTTAAGAATTGAAAACCGGGCTTATCAGTTTCAGGAGTGAACATGACTTTTTTGTTTGTCGAGACACCTCAGTGGCATTGATTTTATTTATATAATTTTATAAATGGTTATAAGTTCAATTTGATTAAGCAAAAATTGTTCTTTGACGCAAAAATCATAAATAGTTAGTTTTATTGGAGCTTTTGGTTTTGATTTCGCCAAAATTGTGGATATATCCTGGAAAACCCGAGCTTTTTTTCCTCAAAATCCGTACCACCCCAAACCTCGCTTCCCTAATTTTTTTTCTTTGAAAATCCACGTAAACTCGTAAATGAAACCAGCCAATCTGGTATCATTAAACTAGATAGCATTTCTTTAGAGGAATTCAATATCGCAAAGTAATGTAAATCGAATTGTGGCCCAAGATTTCTAAGGAAAAATGAATTTTCATCAAATTGGCATCCCTGATAATGTTTTGAATTTTCGTCGCCACGTGGTCGAAAATTGTTGTTTACATAAAAATTTGCGTTTCACACGCTCCAATTTTCTCACTCATTTTAATTTATTAACTAGTTTTACATTTTAATCACATAAAATGTTACTGTAAAAATCAATTCATAAAAAATAGTTGGCTAGAGTTTGAATGGTTTGAATCCTGAAGCTCAAATGAGTGTTTTCATCAGTACAAATCATACAATCTTTCAATCAATCATTTAATGGTTGTTTTTGAATACTGTTTATAACTTACACAGCATGCATCATTTTTGTTTCCTACGATTCAAAACAAATTTTTAAGTGTCTGTTGTTCTGAATTCTAATATTTGCTAAAATTCCTTAGTTTCTAGTAAATTAATCACTAGTAACTGATAAACCAACATACCTTTATAAAAAAATACTAATTTTGAATCAATTAGTTATCCTCTAATCAATTGAGGTTTCTTCATTTTTCCAAGATGCGTTGCGTGGCCTTTAGGTCTACAATTTTTTTTCAAGGATTTCTATTTTGCTTCCAAAGTTAAAACTTTTATAAAAAAAAAACGGGAGCCCATAGAAGAAAAAACCAAAGACGCATCCAAATAAGTCATAACTATATGCATCTCGGTAAAAGTAAATTTGATAGACCTATGTACATATGTCCTATGCTATCAATACCTCTGTAAAATATATGAAGAAAATTGGTGTTTTTACTGTTGTTAATTATAGTTAATCAAGTTGGATAAAGTTTGCACAGTAAAATGCAAACAAAAGATTAAAATTTTACAGCCATTCCTTTAAAACGTTGGATCGATAGCTTTTCAATTGCCGATCATGTTAGTAAGTAAACCATCTAAAACTTTGTCGTTTGTATACATAATGAAACTTTTTTTTTTTTATTTCATTTCATAAGTTCATGCGATGGATGTTAAATACCAAATAACCATTCAAAAATGTTCAGTCAAGTTGAACATTAATGCTTGAAAGTGATTTTACCTTAGCGTGCATGTTTAACGAAAATAAACAAATCTTCGTTAAGTTTGTTTTTAATGACATCTAGTGGCTATATGCTGAGTTATTTTTTTCTTTGAAATAACGGTTTGCATTTTTACACAAGATTTGAGCTCCAGCCCGACCTCTGTTCTCTGTGATTATAATAAAAATTTGCCTGAGTGTACAATTCTTCGCACAATTCGAGAACTTATCAATCAAACGGAGCCAAATTGGGCATGGGAGGGTAGTGAAATACGAGAAATGTTTCTATAATTATTTCAGGCCCCTCCCTCCTTCCAGTGGAGATACAGGAAGGAGGGGGTAGGGCTTTAACCCTCTTTTGTTTGTATAACTTGGGAACTATTCGAGCAAATGAAAGCAAATGTTTTTAAGATACTGGCGTTATTATGCATCGTATTGAGATAAAAATTTGCAGACGGGGATTTTAAGGAACGGACAATCGATTCCAGTTATCAAATTTTGTAGAAGGAGTCGGCAAAAGGGGTCATCCATATCAACTGTTCAATGTTTTTGCGATATTGGCGTTTTCCTGACTCCAGGAAATGTTTCAGAGAGGAACGTTAGTATGAATGAGCTCCAAAAATCGATCACAGGACATTTGAGCTGAAACTTCTAGCCTTGATTGGTTTCTGGAGTCGGCACAACGATGTGACGGTTTTGCACATCACGTCATTTGACTCTTAGAATATTTGACTTTACAATACATTTGATTTCACGTTTCAAATTTTGAAAAAGAATCAGTAAAAGGGTTCGTTTTAATATGTTCGATTTTTCTTGCAATAATTACGTCGTTAGGCATCATATCGAGGCAAAAATTTAATCACGAGAGTTTTGCAGGACGCGGAATCGATTCCTGATAACAAACTTTCTATTAGACGACAGTGAAGGGGTCGTCCACATTTACTGTTTAATGTTTTTACAATAATTCTAGAGTTTGTTTTGATTAGGTCGTATAAACCAACATAAACAAAATTGAGTTATTCAGTGCAAACGATTTAAGAACATGTATTCTACGTTAGGTAAAAATTTGGTGTCATTTGATCAAAAAATAAATTAAAGAACATGATTTGAAATTAAGGCGTATATAGACTTTCTGATTTTCAAGTGCAATATGGTTTTAACGACTATTTACATCGTACTAAATTGGCGTGCATGCAAAAAGTCGCAAAAAACAGTTGGGTGGTTTAAGCGACCTTTTGTATTTTGGAAGAAAATGTGGTGTTAAGCATAAAAATATGTAGCTATTTCGACGGAAATTGTTTGTGCGAGTTCCAGTCTAACAGAAACTTGATGCAAATACCCACAAAACGCCGATTCCAGTCTGCTGCAGCGGCGGAGAAGAAATTTTTCCACTGGAGTACGGGTTCATACTAGGACGGGGCCCGTTCCGAACTAGCCGTGCCATTCTGTAGAGCGTATATCACCCAACGGAAGCCCTGACAATGCTCCTAGGATACACACGTAAGTCCTCCTTCTTGAATACTTGTTTTAAGGTTTGCCAAACACTGCCACATAAAGAGTTCCGGAAAATGACATGCCAATTGTTGTAGGACATATGTAGAAGTCAAGTTATTGAATTAAGTTAGCAGCAATCAGTGAAGTATAAGTCAAAAGACATCATGTTTTAGGCTTAAATCCATCAATTTACAAAACGACGTTTAAACCAAGCACTTAATGCAAAAGGTTGTAAGTGCTTGTTTTCAAGAATTACTGAAATCATGCCTGTATTGAATACACTAGCACATTCTTCATCTATTTTTGAAATGTTTATACAACTTTCAAACAATTCTGAGCTATATTTCAAATACTAGAATTGAAAATGTACAACACGTGTTAGTAAACTTCAACATCGATTTTCTCGAAACTAGTTAGGTGGCTTATACGACTTAATCAAAAAAAAACTCTAGAATTGTTTTATTATGCATGAGATCCAGACAAAAATTCATTCACGGGTGTTTTACAAAACGGACAATTGATTTATGAATTAAATTTTTAATCAGACGATAATCAGTTCATAATTTCGTTGTTATGCATCCGAAAAAGACAAAAAATCGTACACGGGTGTTCTTTTCGACGGTCAATCAATTTATTTATTTTAAATTTCCATTTAGGTCGCTTGAAAATTCTGTTTACTATTTTAAGCAATTTTTTGGTGAAAATGCGTCCAAATTACCAACCAAATACAAAATCATCAGCTTCAAAGTTAAAAGCAAAACGAAGTTCGTACGGGATCAGCTAGTTTCTAAATAAAAAAGACTCAGTGCTTTTATCTGAAAGTATGAAAAAGCGCCTAGAAGTATGCATTGTAGAGTAGTGAACAAACTTTTAGATTTTTTTTCTGACACTAAACTGTGAAATGAAATCTAATATGACCAAAAAAGTCAATGGAACTGTTATCTTTAGATTTTGCATAGTTTTATCCATGGCTAAAGACACCCTGATGAAAGGAACAATCATTCAGTTTCCGTCAAGAAAAGATCAAGTCTCCTTTGTAGCTTTCAAAATATCACATGTTTTTAAGTCCCACGAAAACGCTTCTAGTTCATCCACGGGTTTATGTTTAGATCTAACTTTTGCAACTTATAAACTTGAAATTACATGTTGTCAAAAAATGCAAAAATGCAAAATTTTTCCATAAGGATATGATGAAAATAAGAAAAAGGAATCATTATGTATCCCCCAAATTCTCCCCTACTGTAAAAGAATTAAAACAATTTTAATGCATCATTAAAATAAATTTAATTCTTAAACCATAAATTAAATGCGCATTTATGGCATCTGAAAGAAAATTTTAAAAATCTCTCGTTTCTTGCAATATTTTAATAATAAAAACTACTGAATAATAATTTTGTTTTTTTTTTCAGCTGACGATTTTTTTCTCGGCTTTATAGTCCATGCAGTAGAGAGTTGAAATATCGGGGTGTGAGTACATATTGAAATCATATTTATATCCTCATATAAGCGCCATTCAAGAAAATAAAAATAACATACCTATACAAATTTTGTTGTGATAGATTCAGATTCAATCGAAGCTTTGTTCTGAGTAGAATGCAAATTACGGTTTTCGCAGAATTCAGATACATATGCTCGATTTTATCTATGGTTGAAATTTTTTTTATCCATGCATTTGCATTGAAACAAATTCGTGAAGGCTTGACATTTTGTTTCTTATGAATTTGAAATTCAGTTCAAGTTTAATGAATGAATGATTTATGATTTAAAAAATCTAATAAGAATCAAACCCAACGTCCAATTCGAACCCACCAGTTTCCAACAAGAAATACCCGGAATGAGTGCGTTCAATGCTCGTTTCGGATCCTCCTGGCTGGCACGCACACACCGACAACAGCCGGTACACGAAGAAAAAGAGCAAAAAAAACATCAAAACAAAGCGCATGCGTGTGCGTTCCAGAACCGACAGCATAATGCTGGAGTTTGACAGCTGATAACACCACTACATGCAACAGGATTTTATGTTTCTCGTGAGATATGCATATCGGTTGTGCACTGGTATGCGTATTTGGAAGTATCAGCCCAGTATCTCTGCTTGGAGGAACATAAATGGTTGATCGGGATACATAATTTTTCGTGTTTTCGTTCCGTCGTCGGTTTGCGAATCGGGTTGTTTGATTGGAATTTTGTGCCGTTTTATCGGGTTATTTGGAACGTTTGATTGCTGGAAGTGGTTAATTACGGTACGGTGCTTTTCCGGGAATTGAAGGTTGGTCCGGATCCGCCGGAATCGGGCTCCAAATTCTAAGAATTCGGATCAGACTGGCTTCGACAGTGTGGTGGACATATTATTTTGGGCACCCCACAGGAATCGTCGTCGGCTGTAAGCCATTCCCCAACATAGGAGGCTGCTGCTTCTGACTGTGCTGTGTGTACTAGCGAGTAAAAATATTGATTTTTTCCCTCTAGTGGTGCTGCTGCCACATTATCTTGCCTGAGAATTCCATGGTTCCTGTGTTTTCTTTCCTTCGGTGTGCATCCTCTAAAGCTATAATGGAAGAGCCTTTGCCGTCGAGTTATTGATGAGTGAAATTTATGCGACACGGAAGAGGAATGGCCGTGCTGTGAAAAATTGAGCACGTATCCGGGCTTGCCGGAAGCTTCCGGGGTGCTCCACCAGGTCGGAACCACTTTTAGTTACTTGCCCCAGCAGGCTCTTGAGCAGTTTTCGAGAGCAGTGCCATTGATGTGAAGTCGAAGTCTCGTGAAGAGTGTGGGGGGAAGCAAGCGAGTTTTACCTGTTTGGGTACAAAAATATCTCCGGTGTGGTGTTGCGTGGGCGGCTTCTCTGTAGCCGAATGTGGTTCTCCTATTAAGTGGCAGTTTTGTGGTGGCGCTGAAAGCCCGATAGCAAGAGTCATCATTTTAGATTTATGAGCCTAGCCTATAGGCTAATGCGAGTTTGTGTTTAGGCCAATCCAAAGTGCGTGCCTGGATATAAAAGTAACAGGGAGTGGGGAAAGCCTGAGGAATTCTTCGGGGCTGATGTGGACATTCTGGAGCGTTTGGAATCAGCTGCCCTAGGTAAGGAACCAGGGGGGGGGACTTGAAGCAACATTAAGAAGGTTATCGAACGAGATTTGTTTGGGTCAACAAACGGCCTTGGGTAGAAAGTTTGTACATGCATACACAGCTGGTCGAGTTAGACTTCTAATGAGCTATTACACAATAATCTGTTAACTATTTAAGAGCTCTGCAAAAAATAAAAGCAAATTATTGGACCTTATTTTTTCTACCTTCTGAATACTTAACTACATGTAGATACTAATATTCTGAATTCTGATTCTACATTCAGATTTTGAATTCTAATCAAAATTTTTTATTTGGATAAGTAATTTAGTTTTTTTTATTCCGAATTTTGATTATAATTCAGAATCTGAATTCTGATGATTTATTCTTATATGCACTGAATTTGAATTGTGAATTGTGAATTTGATCCCGAATTCTAATTCCTGATTCATATAAAAAAGTAAACTTGAACACAACTGCTAATGATTATTATTCAAACCCACACTCAACCGAAAAACCAACCAGTCTACACATAATGATCGATGGTTTCCAGCACATCGGAAGTATGGTTTAACCGGTCCAAAAAACGGCCATCTCCACCTTCTGCTGCTGTGTTTCTATGTAAACAACAATCAGAATCGGCTTCAGAAACAATCGGGTAATTGCCCTGTGCATATCGTAAATGAAACAAGAATCATCGCAGCCGGGCAGATGTTTGCAGGCCTGTTGTCCATTTGCTTGTTTACTTTCGTTCCATGTGTTCATGTGGCACCCACCGAACACTATCGGGAAAACCTTAAGTTGCTACAGAGCTCTAAAGGAGGGAAGCATAATTAGTGCTGCAGCAGAGAAAACATTCCGGTATAGGTACCATGTAAGGGGTTTCCCCGGTTTGACCCCAGTCCCATGTAAATACACAATCATGTCCATGTGTGTTAATGTAACTTATGTTTTCAATTAGAGTTCGAGTTGCAACAAGAAAGCGATTCATTGTTTTATGTCTTTTCATCGGAACGATATGTCTTGTAAATGGATGATAAATTTCTTTCAACCTGCTGTTTCATCTAACATAAGCTTGCCAGATTGCCCGGCTTTACCCGTGCAATCGTATATTTGACAAGAAATCGGGAAATGTACGGTCCGGCTGGTTGCCCGAATTTCGTTGAAAAAGGCCCGATTTTGACCGGATTTATTGTATGTTTATTTATAGATGACTAGCTGATCCCATACGAACTCCGTTTCGCTTTAAACTTGGAATATGTTATGAACAGTTTGTATGAAAGTCAATTGCCAAGCATTTTCCAGATGCACTTCCGAATTCATTGTAAAGTATTAATTGCAAAAATATTGGACGATCACTTTTTCTGTCGTCTGCTACTAAATTTGAAATCAGGAATCAATTGCAAAAAAAAAAACGTTTATAACTTTCGACTCGATCGACTCGATAACAACGCAATTATTGCCAAAAAAATAAACCCCTTTTGGTGACAATCTTTGATATCTGAAATCGATTACCCCTCCCTCAAAACTCCCGTGTGCAAATTTCCTAAGCAATCCATTGCATAATAACGTAAATATTGCCAAAAACAGTGGAAATTTAATTAATGTGGACTACCCCTTTCGTCGACCCCTGGCAAAACATTTGACATCTGAAATCGATTGCCCATCCCTGAAAACTACCGTGTGCAAATTTTCATCCCAATCCTATGTATAATAACGACGGTATTGCAAAAATATTGAAAGGTTAATATGGACGACCCCCTTTGACGGCTTACACTGAATTTAATACCTGAAATCGATTGCCCGTCCCTCAAAACTCTCGTGTGCCAATTTTCATCTGAATCCGTTGTATAATAACTACAATATCGCATTAACAGTGAATTGTTAATATGGACGATCCCTTTGGCCGACCCCTGACTTTAATTTGGATAAGTGAAATCAATTGTTTGTCCCTTATAACTCCTATGTGCAAATTTTCATCCCAATCCGATGTATGAAAACGTCAATATCACTAAGATATTAAAAGTTATAATGGACGACCCCTGACTCCGCATTTAGCATCTCGAATTGATTGCACGTCATTCAAAACTACTATGTGCAAAATTTCATCTCAATCTGATGTATAATAACGCCAATATCGCAAAAACAATAAACAGTTGATATGGACGACCCCTTTTGCCGACCCCTGACCCAAAATGCAATGCCTGAAATCGATTGGCCATCTCTTAAAACCCTCAAGTGCAAATTTTCATCACAATCCGACGAAAAATAACGTCAATATCGCGAAATCAATATTTGTCTTGTATGGACGACCCCCTTCAGAAGGGGTCATCCGAAAACATTTTTCATCATTCCTGGCCCTAATGAACATACATGCCAAATTTCAGCTCTCTAGCTCTTAAGACGGCTGAGTCTATAGAGGACAAACAAACAAACAAACAAACCCACAGAAATTGCTTTTTATATATATAGACTAGCTGATCCCGTACGAACTTCGTTTCGCATTTAACTTTAAAGTTAATGATTTTGAATTTGGTTGGTAATTGGGACGAATTTTCTCCAAAAAATTGCTTAAATACTAAACAGTATTTGCAAGCGACCTATTTGCTTGTCTACCAAACAGAAATTTAAAAAAAGAAATCGATTGACCGTCGAAAAGAACACCCGTGTACGATTTTTTGTCTTTTTCGGATGCATAACAACGAAATTATGTCTAAAATATATTAAAGGTAATATTAACGACCTCTTTTCTGTCGTCTGATTAAAAATTTTAACTCAAAACTCAATTGTCCGTTTTGTAAAACACCCGTGAATGAATTTTTGTCTGGATCTCATGCATAATAAAACAATTATTGCAAAAACATTAAACAGTATATGTGGACGATCCCTTTTTCTGTCATCTAATAGAAAGTTTGTTATCAGGGATCGATTCCTCATCCTGCAAAACTCTCGTGTTTAAATTTCTGCCTCGATATGATGCCTAACAACGTAATTATTGCAAAAAAAAAAATTCTAAAATATTAAGACAAACCCTTTTACTGATTCCTTGTCAAAATTTGACACGTGAAATCAATAACATGTGCTGTAAAACTGTCATGTGCAAATTTTCACTATAATCCGATGTATAATCAAGACAATGGGGCTTATTCGGGAGTCACGTGACGTGATGTGCAAAATTTCACATCGTTGTGCCGACTCCAGAAACCACTCTAGGCTAGAAGTTTTAGCTCGATTTTTGGAGCTCATTCATACTAACGTTTCTTCTCTGAAACATTTCCTGCAGTCAGGATAAAGAAGTGAAATTTTGTGAGTCACGTAACTCGACTCGCAGAATAACCCCCAATATAGCAAAAACAGTGAACAGAAAATATGGACGACCATTTTTGCCGACCCTTGACTCGAGATTTGAAACATGAAACAATTGAGCATCCCTCAAAACTTCTATGTGGAAATTTTCATCTCAATACAATGCACATTAACGGAAATACCGTAAAAACATTGAACAGTTTATATGGACGAACCCCTTTAGAAGGGGTCATCCAAAAATCTGAAAACATTTTTCATCATTCCTGGCCCTAATGAGTATCCATGCCAAATTTCAGCGCTCTAGCTTGTAAGACGGCTGAGTCTATAGTGGACAAACAAACAAACAAACAAACAAACCCACAGAAATTGCTTTTTATATAGGGGGAAGTGTTCCTAAATGCGCATGTTAGGTAATATGCGCATACAGCCGATTGGCGATATGGCTGGAGATTCATCGTATCTAATCGGTGCAATTTGAGGGTAATACGCTATTGAAACATGGCATGAAGAAATTTGATTGTTATATAAAGCCAAAAAAAATTTAAAAATTCAAACAAGATTTTTGTCAGTTTTGTTATAATATATTGAACTTTAATTATCGTGCGTACAGATTCGGTGAACAAAAATTTTAATGGTTTTTCTTTCTTATTCATCTGGAAATCGGGAATTCAACAAATTGAAGCTTTTGGCAAGGTTGTAAATGATCAGATATTGAAATAAGAGACAGGTTCTGAATGCCCATATCAAGGCAGGTTAAATGCCTGTATCAAGAAAAATAGATTAGTCTTATAAATTTTTTACTTTTTATCATTGAAACATTAAATCTACACTCAAATCACGATCTTACAGCGAAAAAAGAAGAACTTCATACTGATCCGATAAAAATACGAAATGAACAAAATATTACCATGAAATATGGTTATATGGCATACCTAATTATGTTTTATGCAAAAGAACTAGTGATGTAAATAGTTTCACCAAAATTTCAGCCTTGACGTATGCTTAACATCCGTTTCTACCATTTTCAATTAAAGAATATCAAAATATTGCAACTGTTAATGAAATATAGCTTGAAACATAAATATGCGCATTTAGCCTGCCAGTTTCGGAAATCGGCTAGTTTGACTTCTTCTATTATAAAATTATTTTCACAAAAACTGTAAGAGATTTTCACAGAAAAATTGCTCTAACGTATATAAAACAGATGTCCGCTCATGTGTATATAGTTTTCAGACTCCTATCTATTGGAATATGGGAGAAAATGAATGCTTTCCTTAATATGCGCATATAGCCCGCCTCTCCCCTATATAGATTTTAGCCTTCTACTTTTACCCTCAAATTTATTTTACTTTATTAGCAAAATCAGACAAGAAACTCATATTGAGTTTTTGTTTCGAAAAAATATTACCCCTGGTGTGTCCCAAGTGAAAAATATTCGCATATGCGTCCCATGACCAAAATTCAGCGCCAGAGCGTACAATTGAAGGAAACTTGTAGATAGAAAATGTAGTAAATCAATAATTTTATGCTAAAAACATGAAATTACTTAAAAATTGAACGTATAGTAGCAAAATAAATCCGAAGAAATCTGTTTCTTGATATAAAAAAAAAATAAGTAACAGGTAAACTCTCCCGAAATGTTTTTTTTTTCGAAAAAAATTAATCCATGACAACGCTCAATAGATTAGTCTTCGGTCAGAATTACTTTATTTTTATATCCCTCACAATATCAATATACCGTTTTCGTTCATCGTCTGGAAAGGTGTTCCCGGAAGTCTTGTGTTTTGTCTTGAAATCCAGCAAACTTTTGGTCGGAACTATCAACGTATCCGTAACACACATTAAATGAAATTAAAGTCTGATAAATTCGCAGCAATTTTACACGAATGAAAAAAAAGTTTTTGAAAAACACGTCCCACTCGACTCAAAACCATCGTTCTCAATCAGTTTCGAATCAGGGTCTTTCAAAAACTTAATTCTTAATCTTAATTCGAATGATAAATAAATGATGAAATACGTTAGAAAAGTACTTGCTGCTCGCCACCAACGCTGATAACTTAAGCACAAGACAAGAGACTCATTTGAGAATAATCTCTGCTGGAGGGTTAATAATATTCGCATATTAGGCTGATTCGATTTGGGGTCATTTCTAATTTCTCAAACCCTAGGGTCTAAAAAGCATTCATGATTTTAGCAGAATTTTTAAGTAACATTTACATGAGTAAATTTGAACTTTTAGGTTTGAATGGGAAAATTGAATATTTTGTACTTAGAACTCAACATAATTTTTGTTTCTTGAGTGGAACCGAGCCAGCTGATGGTTTTTGTGCCTAAAGGAAATTTTCCGCTGAACAACTTTGTTCAAGACCGTAACTCCGTATCTTACTAGGCAAAATAGTTATTAGTCAATTAACAGGGGTATGTCTTTTCGCATTGATAAACAATAAATTCAATTGACATCACTGCTGGAGCCTCGCGAAGTATTGCATAAAAAGTAGTCTCACTATAGAGTTGTTTTTGACATTTCTTACGCACACTTGCTGAGCGTGTACAGATGAGACGGGACAATTAACCTCCAAAACTCTCGGTACAAAAAAAAAGACAGCCGGTCTACAAACATGGTCGTTTTTGAGGTTGATTGTCCTAAAACTAAAAAGTGTTGGTGAAACAGCCAGCATAATATCACCAACACTATCAGCGGCAAATAGGACTATTAGGATATATTGACAGTTTTACACGAACACCACCTAAGCAGGAGGCCTCAGCCCTAACCTCAAACCATGGGAGAACAGAATCAATTTTTGAGGTGGGCGCACGATAAACGCGATTTTGCGGTACTAATATCGACAAATTCACCCTGTGGAAAAACGACACACAGATGCTCGTGTTTTGATTTTTTTTGGGTGTTCAGGGCTGCCAAGTGCATTGATATTCGGAAAATCGCCCGTATATACCCTTATGGCTCCAGATCGGCATCAGAACCGCTTGATTTCATCAACATCTACTATCAGAATGTCGGTGGTATCAATTCCTGCGTGACTGATTATCTGCTCGCTACTTCATTTTCCTGCTACGATATTATCACCTTCACCGAAACATGGTTGAACGATCACACTCTCTCCAACCAGATCTTTGGACCCGATTATTCAGTGTTCCGCTGCGATCGAAGCCCCCGTTACAGCAAAAAGACCACAGGTGGTGGGGTGTTACTCGCCGTAAGGTCCAAATTCAGAGCTATGCCAATCGATGATTAATCTTGGCATAATCTTGAGATGGTGTGGTCCCGTTTCGAACTCGGCGACCGGGTGCTTTACATTTGCCTCCTGATCGTTCGAGAGACGTTACCTTAGCTGAATCATTCTCACACTGCATCTCTAAAATAAGCTCTTTCTGCGCCCCAGAAGATGACATAATCGTCTTAGGCGATTTTAACATGCCAAGTTTTAAGTGGTGTTCCAGTCAAGCTAGCTTCCTGTATCCTGATCATGAACGCTCTACTTTTTCGGCTTCTTCGAACATTATTCTAGACTCTTTGAGTACAGCAACCTTACGTCAGATCAACAGTGTTGTAAACGAGAACGGCCGGATGCTTGATCTTTGCTTCGCCAATGACGGGCTCCGTTTACCAACTTTCGAATCAGCACCTGCACCGCTAGTTAAAGTAGGCCCACATCACCTGGCTTTACTGGTTACATTTAATATCTCTAGATTGTGTAACCCCGCTGATAAACTCACACCCTTCTACTTGGACTATAAGAACGCCGATTTCGATATCATTTCTCGCGTACTGGCCACTATAGACTGGGAATCCGAACTCGAACTAGCAAACCCTAATGCTGCAGCCGAAACTTTCTCGCACATCCTCAACTACGTAATCGACCGTCATGTGCCGAAACGCACCGCCAATTCTAATCCTCGGACTCACTGGGCTACAGCAGCTTTACGACAACTGAAAGCGACAAAAATGCGTGCTCTTCGAAATTACAACAAGCACAAATCTCCGCATACCAAGGAAGAATGTCGCAAACTCAACTCTGCCTATAAAAAAGCCTGTCAACGTAGCTATCAAAACCATCTTAGTCGAGTTCAGCAAAACCTCAAGACTAGCCCAAAATCCTTCTGGAATCACGTCAAGAATCAGCGGAATGAACCTGGAACACCGTCCTGCATGTTCCTGGATGGCATCATGGCGAACTCTGACTCCGGAATCTGCGATCTCTTCGCAAATAAATTCTCGAGCATCTTTGATACATCTTCAATAACCGACGACCAACTGAATTGTGCCATCAGGAGTGTTTCACCACTGGGCTTTTCTCAAGGCCGGATTAAAGGGGGGGCAAAAGGGGCAATAGCCCCGGGCCCCCCGAGTCAGTGGGGCCCCCCGAGGTATAAAAAATTTTAATATTACTCTAATCATACTACTTCAATTTCTACAAATCTTTATATGAAATCAGAACTAGAAAATCGGAATGAAAACTTGGAATATAACAACTAATGGGGCCCCCGTGAAATAAAATCTGGAATAGTTTTTCTCTTATAAAAGTTAAGGGGGCCCCTTTAGTAGGAAAGCAGTGAAGGAGTTCTCCCGTATTTTTCGGGCTGAGATTATCAAAAACATGGTATTTAATAATGTGAACCAAACGATGTTATTTTTAGAAAAAATGAAAAAAATAAAGAAAATCACCTCAAATTTTAATTTTTTTTTATCAAAAAATTTCAGTCAGGATATTCAGGACAGAACACGTAGAATAAAGAAAAACGTCTCATTACATACAAACGTCTTGCACAATAATAATGTTAATTACGTTAACTTTCCAAGTAATGGTTACTTACTTTAAATTGGCATTTCAGTCAGAAGGAAGCAAATACTTAAATTTAAAATTTGGTTTCGGCCTTCCTCAAGGGATATATTGCATTATACTGTATGTGTTCTTGAGTGTATCGAATGTGAGGGGAAATTTTGCTGGTATCTAACCTTTTTCTTGTATGCTGTTATCACTATGAAAATTTTAGTATTTGCTTCCTTCTGACTGAAATGCCAATTTAAATTATAAAGAACAATAATCATCAGTCATTAAAAATAACTTAAAATGGTTACTTACTGCACTAAAATAGCAGCTAATTTCTCGAAAACTGGTTCATAATGCTGATAGAAAACAGAGAAGCTCTAAATGCATGGTTGAATACCATTTTTACAGTCGTTAGTGCTAATGGTTCTTGGGTTAAACTTTTACATTTTTTGCCTGGAATCTTATAAATATGCAATTTTTAAATATATTCACGTCTACTTAATTAAACTCATAGTCTTTAAGATAAAAATTTCAGACTTTAACCCGCGCAATATCCGGGTTAATATCGGGTATAGTTTTTAATTTTCCAATCATTATTATTAAAATTTCCGTTGGTTTATAAATTCTAAACTCCTTTCCCTCCCCTCCATTAAACATACTGTAGTTGCTTTTATTGAACCAATCGACAATACTGAGTTTCTTTATTGAATTCCCATCCCTATTTCTGTGTTAGACTTGAAATTCGAACTGAAACATTTTCTGATTTATCTTACATTTTATTCTCTACTGAATTCAGCATTCCATTTTTCAAATGATCATTCTCGGATTTATTTTATCATATGAACGATCTCATAATTGAGTTGGTAATATCATTGAGTGATTCTTTTATTAGAATATTTCTATGTTTTTAATCTTATCATTTCCAGATTTAATTCATTGAGTTTTTCAAATCTTGTGTAAATTCTTCAGTTACTGAAGTTCATTTTTAAGGTTTTTCTGAATTTTGAAAACTCAGGATTTTTGTTCAAGGTCATAAACTCATTTGGATTCCTGATCTGACTTTTTCAATGATAACTGATTCTGTGTATAAACATTTAATCTCTATTCTGATTTTTTTTATTCAATCGGATCATATTTGCACTTTTACTCCGTTGACTTTGAGGGCATCTAATGAAACTTTTGTCACATTTAGAACATTTTCTTATCTGATGAGAATCATATCCATAAAAATCTCATGAAAACGTTTTTTTTGTGTTTCAAAGGTATTATATTAAAAAACACATTTGATGCAATTCCTGCATTGGCTCTTATTGTAATTTTGGAACTTTTTTTTATTTATTTTGTATTTTGTTTCTTAAAACTTGATTTGAAATTATGATTTTGATTTGTGGACATTGAGTTGTGGTTCAGAATATAACCTAGTTTTAAATTTTTAATTCTTAAACTCTTTGTCTATTTTTTCATGGAATCTGAATTTAATTATTTTGTTAAATTTTTGAATTTTGTATTCTATGTTTCAAATCTTCATGATGCTTCCCAATAGTCATTGGGTAAATATTTCTCGATGAAGCGCAAACCAGACGATCAATGATGAAATGAAAAACATATATAATATAACATATCTATTTTTCAAAATCAGAGAAATTTAGTTGGCGATATGAATATAAGAAAAATTAAGAAATAAATCTTCCATTGTGCAGTTCAAATCAGAGCTTCCATTATTGAAAAATTTCTAAACTCTTCCGCAATGTTTGCACGTCATTAATTAACAATTTTTATTTGAAGACTATCTTCTACGCAGACAAAATGGCCATTTGAAGACAGTATACTAAACTCATCTCCAGTTTCTTAACACGTTTAAAATGTTTTGTGTTCTCCGGGAAAGTATTTAAAAAAAATCGAATCAAAGGGGCCCTCCGGGAAAAATTGCCCCGGGCCCCCCGATGGCTTAATCCGGCCCTGGCTTTTCTTTAAACGGTATTACAGTCGAGGACACAACCATCTCTAAAGCAGCCACTAAGCTCAAAAACTCCTTCTCTACGGGCCCGGATGGGATACCAGCTACCTTCCTGAAGCGTTTTATGCCTTCTTTGCTGATTCCTATCAGGCTTATCTTCCAAGCTTCGCTCGACCAGGCCACCTTCCCCTCACTGTGGAAAGAAGCTTACATGTTCCCGGTTCATAAAAAGGGAGATAGGTAAGATGTTAATTTCTAATTACCGAGGAATTTCAGCTCTGTGTGCATAGCCAAACTTTTCGAATTGGTGATTTTAGATGCCATTTTCATGTTCTGCAAGCACAACCTCTCCAACGACCAGCATGGATTTATGCGCTCAACTACAACTAACTTACTAACCTTTACCTCGTTTGTGCATGAAAGTTTTGCAAAGAAATCCCAAACAGATGCCATCTATACCGATCTGTCTGCCGCATTCGACAAGGTGAACCATGTGGATCTCTTATTGGCTGGTTCCGCAGTTACCTTACTGGGCGTAAATTGACAGTTCATACGGGTAACTGTTTTTCCAGGCAGTGCTCAGCTTCATCAGGCGTGCCTCAGGGAAGTCATTTAGGGCCATTAGTATTCCTAATCTACTTCAATGACGTGCTGCAACTCCTCGATGGACCAAAATTGACGTATGCCGACGACTTGAAACTGTACTACTTTATCAATATCTCCCAAGATGTGAACTTCCTGCAGAACCAGTTTAACCTCTTTGCCTCCTGGTGTGATGCCAATCGCCTACCTTTCAACCGTAGTAAATGTGTAGTAATATCATTTTCCCGCAAACGACGCCCGTTCTCAGCCGTTCATTTCCTTGGAAACGATGCAATCTCTCGAGCTCAACACGTGAAAGATCTTGGTGTGATCCTCGACGCGCGGCTGGATTTTAAGAATCACACCAACTATATCGTTGACAAAGCCTCCAGAAGCCTGGGTTTTCTTTTCCGCATGACGAAGGACTTTAAGGACATCTACTGCCTGAAGAGTCTTTACTGCAGTCTGGTTCAATCGATCCTCGAATATGCTTCTGCGGTTTGGTGCCCATATTTTCAAAACGGTTCTGATCGCATCGGAGTCATCCAACGACGTTTTTTGAGGTATGCCATTCGACACTTAAACTGGCAAGACCCTTTTCGACTTCCCAGCTACGAAAGCAGCTGCCGCCTGTTCGACATCGACACGCTGCAAGCTTGCAGAACCGCCACTCGTGCGTCTTTCGTTGCTGATCTGCATTCATCAAGAATCGACTCTCCCGCACTTTTGGAAGTTCTTCCACTCAGCGTCCGACCTCGTTGTTTGAGGAATCGGGATCTTCGGCTCCTCGTTCCTGTTAGAGTACACAATTACGGAGCCAACTCCGCAATAATTGGCGTCATCAAGACTTTTAACCGCTTCTCAGAGCAATTTGATTTTGATGTTTCGAAGGTTGTATTCCGAAGAAGAATTCTTTGTGTTCTAAGTTCAGTGTAGATTTGTATTTGTAGTTAGTCTCTTAATTTTTAAATATCATTTGGATCAATATGTGATCTTACTATTTAATAATAATAATTAATAAATAAATAAATGAGTATTTTATTGTAATTTCTCCGTACATACTAGTTAGAATCAGTGCAAAAGACACTCACCGCGCGTTCTATTCTCGGTGTCATCCAGGGTGTTCGATAATCTTTCATAATCTTGACTTTTTCCGGTGTGTGTGCTTCGATCAGGTACTGAAGATGTGACGTCAGAATTTGAACTTTTTCTCGACATTTTGAGCGGAGATAAATTGGCGAAAATCGATTGTTTGAAAGTCGGTTTGCAAATTAAGTTAGTTGACCCTTTTAAAGTTCCTAACTTTAATACGTTTCGGAGGAAGCTTACAGATTGTAACATGAGTGAGGAGATGGGCGATTTCGTGGTCGCAAATTCCGTTGCTGGAAGCTGTATTGGAACCATAACATTTATGTTGAAATCTCCTACAATCTTAGTTTGATTGAAGTTATGCTTTAAAAGATCGAGCATAAGATTTTCGTGCTGCTGCGGGAAAAGTTGATTGCTGGCATTAGGGTTATTTTTAGACAGTGACCAGGCATGTATTCAAATCGTTGATTTTTGCTTGCAGTGCTAGAATTTCGAACTTTTGATGATTTGGAGTGTTCGGATCGTATGAAGATTTCAGAAAAGAAACAGCCTTGATGCTCTTGCTGACGTAAACACCAACTTCTCCGAAAGCTTTATTGTTGCATCCACGTCTACCGAGTAGGGAGTGAGGTATGAAGGTGTATTATAAAAATGTTGATGGGTCCGATGGGAGCAGTATAGCTTTTATTTGGTTTCTGTTTTACCGATAAAGTGGAATTTGCTCTTATCGAGAACAAGTTTAATTTCATTAATGTGTCTTTCAAGACCTCTCACATTGAGGTGGTCAAAGTGGCCGCAGCCCGTGGCGTAGAGGATAGCCTTCAAGTCTTCTAAGACAGAGGGCATGAGATCGAATCCCGGTCACGGCATACATAGTACACATTCTATGGGTTGGTGGTTTTCGCATTTGTAAGATGCCAGCCATATTATCTTCGAAATATGTACGCTTAGAGTTAATAAAAAAGGAATCTCTTCGAGGAAACATCTAGTTTCATTG
Organism: Uranotaenia lowii; assembly: GCF_029784155.1. Classification (NCBI taxonomy): domain Eukaryota; kingdom Metazoa; phylum Arthropoda; class Insecta; order Diptera; family Culicidae; genus Uranotaenia; species Uranotaenia lowii. The sequence continues at coordinate 197,477,691 of NC_073692.1, forward strand.
AGATCCTGTATGTGTTTGTGTTCAGTTTGAAATGTGGAGATTGTTGTAGTATTGAGACATAAAGATATTCAACATGCAAAAAGTCGTCGGCTTCAGGAATATGCATTCAGGAAGGAATGGAAACACTCGGCGTCGTAGAAAATTGGCTTCTTTAACTTCACTCATCGTTGGGAGCAGAGATGCCAATGTGCCTGATTTTTCAGGCGTTGCCTGATTTTTTGAGGCTACGCCTGACAACCTGATAAGCCATTGAATTTCCCTGATTTTTGTAATATGTCTGATTTTGCCTGATTTTTGCAAATGTCAAGAAAAATGAGTAGTAAGTAACTGGAGTAGGTACCATTAGATGAAGTGAAAAGTGAAAATGTGTCTGAATCAAAGCAATCGAAAGATTCCCATACATTCTTAGGGATTTAAATAGAATCTTTTGCAGAATGCAGTAATGCAGTACTCTCACAACACATATTCCAGTGAAAATGTGGAGCGATGACCAAAAAAAAAAAGGTCATCACTTTGAGCGAAATTTCCGTTACTTTAACGAGCTTTAACGTAGCCTGATTTTGCCTGATTTTTATTTCGCAAGTTCCCTGATTTTTGAAAAAAAATGTTGGCAACCCTGGTTGGGAGTGGCTCCACCTCGTCATTGGCTACGCCGGCGATGTATCTTTCTCCACCGTCTTGATCTTGAATGTGCGCCGTTCAGGTGTTCATCGTAGTGGTGCTCCCACATTTTGATCGTTTTGCCGAGTGCGTTGACGTTCTCCGCAACGCTGTTGATGACTGCCTTCATGGTATCCCAACAGCCCTCGAGAGCGGCTTCGTCAAGCTCGTTCTCTGCCGGCAGCGCTGCTTCGATCAATGGATCGATGGAAAAAGCTAATTTTCCGAGTGGAGTCGCCACTAGCGCTCAGAGCTGTCAAACCTCATGATCAAAGTAGCAGAAAAAACACAGAAAAATCAACAAAGCATGGCACTGTGTTGTACTAATAGAACTCACGCGGACAAAAATCGGAAAAAAATCACTTTGACACTTTAGTTAAAAAATGCTCGAATTTCAGAACTGTTCCATTCTTAAGATATTGAAAAATGAGGAAAACTTAAAAAAAAAGGTTTGATAAAAAATAACAAGGCAAATTTATGATCACTGAATACAAAACAACTTCTACGTACAATGCATTGATGTAAACGTGAATGTCTATGAAAATACAGTGTTGAGATGCTTCAGAATAACTCATATCATAAGAATAGAAAGTATGAGAAAATGAAGGATATCAGAAAAAATGAAATAGTTAAAGTTTTCGGACGAGATCATTTAGGTCCGGCTGATTTTTTTCATGTTTTACGTGGATATTTAACAAGTTCTGAAAAGTTCAGTTCCGATCTCAAGATTTGAAGCTTTTTTATAATTTCACCAGTCTCAGTTTTTTGGACCTATCCTCTATGAAAAGTAATTATGAAACGATCAGATCAGTTTTCCAGATTTCCAGGTCACCCGTCTTTGAAGGGCTACCTAATATTGTTCGAACTTTTCAAACGTGTTTTTTTTACAATTTAGAGTTGGCTAGAAGTGTTTAAATATAAAAGGGCAGCCACTGAAAGGATAGGGGCTCGAAACATATATAAAACTAGTAAATTGATTATTATCAATCAGATGGCAGATTTGTATCTCTCTAGCGGAAAACTACGCAGGAGGTGCTTAAAGAAATCCATTGCGCGTAGTCTTCTTCGACCTCAGGTTGCTTCAGTCGTGCGATATTTAACCGAGGCGGCTGTCGCTTTCGTATGTTGTTCACTACCATCACCCGATATGTAGTGGTCTGACGCGATGTTGGCGCCTCACCTCGTCAGGATCTAACGTCGATGATGTTGAAGATGTGCCGGTTGTCTACCAAATCGTGGTCGATCTTTAATTGCGTTTGGTACAGTGATCTTCAGGTATACTTGTGTGGGAGGCGGTGCTGGAAACAGGTACTACGTCACACTCATCTAAAAATCTTAAAACAAATAAAACTACCCAATAGAAATAAGGCTGGCAAGATCAACAAACTGTTTTTTTTTATAAATCGATCCATGAATTTTTCACTATCATTGTTTATTCACTCTACATACAATCAAAATGGGCTTGCCTGCCTGTTGTTTGGAGCAAATGATAAACCACTTTCCAAGCCGAATTGAAGCGACTCGGAGCCCCAGTATAGCAGCCGGCCACAATTACAAGTGCGGCAATTTACTTAAACTCTTCCACAATAACCATTGGGAACGAACGGGCGCAATGAATGGATGAAAATTTCATCGTCAAATGGAAATTTGCCCAGGATGGCACCCGGCGAAGAATGGAAGTGCAAATGAGCGTTTCCGTGCGGTTGACAATTTAATTCCTTGGGATCATACGGAGCATAGTAATGATTATATTATATCGGACCCTTTTTTTTGGTCTCTTCCTATCCTATGCCTCCCCCGAACTCAAATCGAGGACAAGGTTCGTTTGTCTTTATACGGTTCGGAGCAATCATTTTGCCCGGCACTCACTTGGGCTGCTTCCTTTCTGGAAACCTGTATCTATGCTCCGGCTCCAGGATAACTGCAAGGATGCCCATGTGACGATGTGTGTTGAATTTACCTTGTGCCCGGAACGACGACGAAGCAAAAAGTGGGGGGAAAGTATTTACACAAAAGCTACCGCAGAAAAGGTATTTGCAATAATTCTGTTTCAATGATTTCGACCGAGAATGGAACCCGGAAACTTGGATGGATCCGAGAGAAGTTTTGTTTGTTTTTTTAACTTTCCTTCTTTCGAGGTGAGAAACATCTTACATATGGGATGACACCGAATAACATATAGAAAGTTTCGCAAATTATCTGTACATAATAGTGGTCCTTGAAAAAAAAGTTTCATTAATCGATTGATAGTGACTAAAAAGTTGGATAAAATTATTATTTGAAACAAAATTTAGGAAAAGTTTGGTTCGAGCCTGTTGCTCGGATTCCGTACAGAAAATCCTGGTTTTGGCACAGATTTATACACCCATTTCTAAATTGAATTTTATAATTATATAATTTTTTTTTTCATTTTTGCGTCCTAAAACGGTTTTCTAGCAAGTTTCATATAAATAATCATGAACAGTTTTTCGAAAGCCTTAAATACAATTTAAAATCTCCTGATGTCTTTGGATGAAAATAGATATTTTCATGAATATTCTTTTTTATTTTTATTGAATAATTCCGTGGTTTTGACCAAATTTGTTCGGATATGGCCCGGATTTTTGGATGTAAGTTTTGAAATCGAATGCCCGGAATTTGCCAGAACTTTAGATAAAATTGTCCAGATTCGACTGGTCCGGATATGTCTGGAAAATATCCTGGCAATCTTAAATGCTAAAGCCCGGTTTACAGTTCCAGTGAAAATTTTGCATGTTCATTTTCATGTCAAGTGTAAATGGGCCTTAAGAACTTAACGATTTATTTAATCTTGTGTTAAATATGTAAACTTAAAAAAATGCTGCTTATTTTGAAAAAAAAAAACACAAAAAAAAACATTTTATTTGAATAATGTTTTGTTTGAAATCTTTCATAAATTTTTTTTACATTATTTTCAATTTTTGAGAAAAAATTGTAAAATTTTAAGTTTAATGAATAAGCGAAATTTAGTAGAAAATACTCGTTTTTATCGCAAATTTTCGAAAAATGTTCTAGATCCTTCAAAAGATTTTCTTCATCAATAGTGCGTTGAATAGGCGGGAATCTCTTCTCTAATGTGGTAACAATTTTTCTTTTTGAAGTTTCCAAAAATGACACAGAGAGCTTGAGAACTATTCCATCTATCCCTATTAATTATTTCCATTTTCGGCACCCATCTTTCCAATCAATAGAGGAGAAGTGGGATACTAGATCCCATTTTGTTATTTTCATCATTTTTTTTTTTGAAAAATTAAGCAACTCGCTGTCTTTTGCATTTTCGGGCAGAGTGAAATTTCAAATTGTTCTGCACCGAAAGTTAAAACGATACATGCACCTGTTAATTGTTAATTGTTTATTGTTTATTTGATACAAAATCATCTGACATATTGAGGTGTCTTAATGATCTACTTAATAATATTTGTACATTACACGATACTTTTCTTAATTTCTTAGTTGGTCACTTAAGTCAGATTCAATACGGCGTTTGAAAGTTGAAATGGAAACATTGAAGTCGAAGACAGCATAATAACGTAGAAAGCATATTTTTGCGGAACGGAGAGGGTCGTTACTGCCATATAAACTGTTAATAAACAAGAAGCATTTTCGTGGGACGGAAAAAAATGTGATGTTTTTAAAGCTAAAGCAGAGTTTATTCTTTTTTTAAAGAGACTTGGTTTTTTATTCAGAACGCCCTTAGCCTTGGCAAAAATCATGTAAAATCTAAAGATAAAAAATACATTGGCTGTTTTTGGCCATATTAGTTCTCATTTCACAGGTTATGAGCATCAGACAAAAAAAATGTTTGCTACCTTCTAGTGATTGCATACTTAAAGGCGCAATTTTCTTATTTTTAGCTAAAGGCACTTTTTAGAGTCCTTTTTATCAGTCAATAATTAGAAAAATATTAGTTATTCGATGAAAATAAATATTCTCATGTTAAGCAATTTTCAAAATCTATTCAGAAAAAAATATATCTTTATGGGGATCAATTGAACCCATAAAATTCGGAAATTAAAAATCGTACCGAAATCTGATCCAAAACCAGGAAAAATACACAAGGAACTCAAAAACTATTTTTTGATTCCAAGTTCCGAGATTCAATCCAAAATTCAGAATTTAGAATTGTTATTTAATTTCTTAATCAGAATTCATCAGATCAAAACAATTTTTTTGAAAAAGATCATAAGTTTTGAGTTTTTAAACTACTCTGTTTTTTTTCAATTACCTCTATATTGATGAAAAAAAAAAACACCATTTTTATCGGAACTGTATCTAAAAATGAGAATAAAATTCAAAAGTTACCTAATATTTGTTCATGTACCGCATGTAATTACAACACAACTTATAAAAAAAAATCAATCAATCACGTGAAAACAAGTAAATCAAAGTTAAATCTTTAATTCAGAACTTGTTTCGGATTTTATCGCAGAAAAAGTCCTTGGAATCTACTTTAGACTTTTATGTAGATCAAAGCTAAAAGATATACAAATCGTTACAAATTGTACTAATAATAGGATAAATTTTAGACTTACATTAAGTTTCCCGATCCTCTTGCGGGAGTAGCTTTAGGTAACTTTTTCCAGTATTTCTAGTAGTGTGAGCTCTGTACAAATTATCTAAGTGTTAATTGCATGTTTCTGCATGATTTAGGATAATTCAACTTACTGTTAGAAGTGATGTAGATATTCTATTTAGTTTATCACTTCTGCACTCTAGAATTCTCACGTGGTTTTACCACCGAATGGTTCTACAATAATTGTGCATAGAAATGTAATATTTCGTTTGGGAACGATTCTATAATGCTACTTACAGCTTTTCCGCATACAAACACTTTTAGATACAAGCTGTGTACAAACTGTGATAACCACTGTGATACTAGTTTTAAGTAGGAATTTAACTGTGATAATTTAATTTACTAATTTTAAGACAATATAGTGTGCACGTTTCTAGGAATATTTGCCAATTAACCAAAAAAAAAATGATGACTTTCAATTCTCCTCTCTTCTACGTCTGACATTCGTTGTCATTTTATGCCTACACTACACATAAGCGTTTCTATCCAACCTTATCGAGGGGGGCGCATTCTTCAGTGGTGCCCAACATATCCCCGACCCGTAAATCTGGTCCGGAAGTCACTTCCGGTTCGGTTTTACCTGAACTTATCTCGAGCACCGCTAGCTTAGCCACACCTCGTTTCAACCTTCCATCGTTCGTACGAATCCAAGCTTGACGAATTCTTCCATCAGCAGACACCACAGGCTCGTCAACGATTCCACGCACCCAGCACTTCCGGTTGGTTCCTTCGACGATATATACCAAGTCTCCTTTCTGCACAGGATTCGTTTCATCATGCCACTTAGAGCGCGGGTTCAAACTGGGAACGTATTCCTTGATCCAGCGATCCCACATCTTGTACGCCAACTGCTGGGAACGCTGATATGAATTGCGCAAAGAAACTGCATCTTGAGGATACGGTGGTACTGAATCAATTTCATTCGTAGGAGAACTTCGAAGAAAGTGATTTGGGCTTAAAGCTTCTTTTTCTGCTACGTCTCCGGATACACTTGTTAAAGGGCGAGCGTTGATCATATCCTCAGCTTCAATCATGGAAGTTTGCAATATTTCATCCGTTAGGCGTCTTCCATCATGTAGTGCGAACAGAGCTTCCTTCACCGACATTACTAGCCTCTCCCATATGCCACCCATATGAGGCGTGGCTGGGGGATTAAACTTCCATCCTGTTAGAACGGTCGTAGTTTCGTTGGCACACTCCATGTTGATGTCTCGAATCTGTTTCTGCAGCTCTTTGAAGGCACCTTTAAAATTTGTCCCGTTGTCGGACAAAAACTCTCGTGGTGGGCCCCTGCGACCGACAAACCGTCTTATAGCCATCAAGCATGATTCACTCGTCAGAGAATGCGCAACCTCTAAGTGCACAGCTCGGATCACCAAGCATGTAAATAGACAAATCCAACGCTTTTCCGTGCGCCGCCCAACAGTGACCTCAACAGGCCCGAGATAGTCCACGCCGACGTAGCTGAATGGTCGCAGATATGGTGTAACACGTTGGTAAGGCAATGGTGCCATTCTTGGAACTTGAGGACGATTGTGATTTACTTTACACCAGACACACTCTTTGGAGACCTTGCGAATAACTGCTCCTACGTTGGGAATCCAAAAGCGCTGCTTCAATTCGTTCTTCACGGTATCACGGTAACCGTGACCATACTTCTCATGAAAACTGTGCGTCAATTTAGCAGTGATCAGATGTTTTTTAGGCAAAATTATAGGGAATCGCATATCAAAGGGCAACAATTCGCCGTGTTCTGTTCGGCCTTCCATACGAATAAGACCTTCTTCGTCTAATAATGGCGTTAACTTATACAGCGGACTACACTTCTCTATGGCGATCCAATCTTTAACAGATCGATCTCTATTTTTCTGTAAAACTCGTATTTCATCTGGGTAGACTTCAGATTGAGCTATCTTAAACAAAACAATTTCAGCTTTTTGCAATTCTTCTCTCCTAAGAGGTGCTAATTGACTTGCGAATGTTTTTATAATTAATTTTGATTGCCTATCTGTTGCTTTTAGGGTTTCGATTGGGAGATTTAGTCGTTTCTTCCTACAATTGGATACAAATCTAAAAACGCACGCTAAGGTTCGTAGCAGTACCAACCATTTGGAAAATCTTGAGACATCGATAATAGGTTCCGGAATAAACACATCATGGTACAAGAACTGAGCCCTTAATTCTTCGGAAACATTTGCTTTGGGCGGCCGCTGAGAAGGCCAACTTTCTTCGGTTTCATACAAAAATTGCGGTCCAACGAACCACACACTATCATCTGTCAGCTTGGAACCTACACTCCATTTGGTCAGCAGGTCGGCCACATTGGATTTTGTCGGGACCCAACGCCACTCCGAAAGCTTCGTGTTGCTCAAAATTTCTCCAATGCGATGACCCACGAATTGTGAGTATTTTCGTTGATCGGATCTGATCCACGAGAGAACTGTTTGTGAATCAGTCCAAAAATATCGTTGAGTTATTGGAAGACGATGGTTCTTTTGCACTGTATCAGCTAATCTCGCCCCCAGCACTGCTGCCTGCAGCTCATTTCGAGGGATCGACAACTGCTGGATGGGTGACACCTTAGAACGGCTCATGGCTAAGGAACATCGCACGGTCTCGTCCACGACCACACGGAGATAAGCCACGCAACCATAGGCGGCTTCGCTTGCATCAGTGAAGACATGTAGTTCCACAGCGTCATACTGATGCGATCTCACATCACCAAAATAGCTCCTCGGTATTTTCAGCTTTTCTATCTCAGGTAGGAGATTCGTCCACCGGTCCCATTTCGAATTTGAAGCTTCATCGATCGGCTCGTCCCAGCTGCACCCCGTCCTCCACAGGTCTTGGATCAGGAGCTTCCCGTGCACCGTAAATGGGGTGAGCAGACCCAAAGGATCGAACATGGACATTACGCAGCTGAGGATTATTCTTTTCGTTGGTCTTTTCGCACCATTTACGGCTTTCACCAGTTCCGGCTTGAAGTTAGCAGAGAAGCCAAAAACATCTTCCGTTGGGTTCCAAGCAATGCCTAGAACACGTTCGGTTCCAGATTCCTTGTCTGCGTTAAAGTGCACTGCGCTGTTATTTTTCGGCTCGCCCATTCTTACCAGAAATTCTTCGGAGTTCGCAACGAAATTCCTTATGTGAAACCCGCCTCTGGAGTGAACCAACTTCACCTCGCTGGCTAGTCTAACTGCTTCGTCTACGCTGTCGGTGCTGTCGAAATAATCATCGACATAATGTTGGAGCTCGATCGCGCTCGCCGCCCTTGGGAATTCAGCTGCATGCTTTTGAGCGTTCAAATTTTTAATAAATTGCGCCGCACACGGGGAGCAAGTAGCGCCAAATGTGGCGACGTCCATGACGTACACCGTGAGCTCTTCGGACAGGTCCTGGCGAAAAAGGAAGCGCTGAGCCTGTCTATCTTCTGGCCGAATTTTTAGCTGGTGGTACATCTCCATGATGTCCCCGCCAAAAGCTACGGGTTTCTCACGAAATCGACATATCACACCTTGGAGAGGCACTAGCAAATCTGGTCCACAGAGGAGTTGCGAATTCAGGGAAATTCCGCCAACCGACGCCGCCGCGTCCCACACTAGCCGTATCTTGCCTGGTTTGCGGGGATTCACAACAACATTCAACGGTAGATACCAGACGTCTGAAGATTGTGTGTTGTTCAGCTCTTCTGTTGTCGCCGGATGTGCGTATCCTTTCTCGAGATACTGTTGGATTTGAAGGTTAACTTTTGCTTGAAGATCTGGGTCCTTGGAGAGTTTTCGTTCTAGAGCTAACGCCCGCTTGTAGGCCATGCCATAGCTATCGGGAAATCCTCTGGAGTCGTTCCGCCAGAGTAACCCAGTTTGGTAGCGATCCCCGGTGAACACGGTAGTACTTTTCAAAATAGCGAGGGCTCGCTGGTCTTCATCAGATTCTAGAACGCACGACGGATTTCGGACTTCTTCTAACAAGTACTGGTTTCGAAGCATATCGTGAAGTTGTTGATTACTCAACTCGTCCACTCCGTGGACGTTGAGGGCAACCTGGGGGCACGGCCCTTTCCTGCAAGGTCCATAAACCGTCCACCCTAGCAAAGACTTAACGCCAACCGGTTGACCTGGTTTGCCGATTCGGGATTCGATCGGAGCGAAAACGTGTAGATTGTCCAGTCCAATCATGATCCTCGGTTCTTCGAGAGAGTGATCCATGACTGGCAGGCAGGCCTTGAAGATGAGAGTACTGCTTACAAACTTCGCCGAACTTAACCTTTTGCTGTGGCAGCTGGAGTTCTGTAACAGTTCGCACATTGTTCAATGGCAGTTTTTGGTCGGAGTCTCTGGGCGAAATGAACAGATTGACTTTTCTCGAACGATCTTCATAACGCTTCATGTTCCCCGTCCACGTGACGACAAGTGGTTCAATTTCGCCAGATGCTTGCAACTCATCAGCTACAGAGGATTCCAGTAGGGTTGCGGATGAGCCCTCATCCAGGAAGGCGAGAGTATCGTAGGCCAAGTCATCGACGTAGAGTGTTATTGGAACCATTCTGAAAATCACAGCACGATTTTGTCCGTTGTGTGTGTTACATTCGATTTGCAGATTGTTGGCAAATTGCTCGTTCAGATGCAATAAAGGATGATGACCACCCTGGCAGCCACCGATGTTGCATCGTACTTTGAAATTACATCTGCTTTTCCCATGACTATTAAGACAGAGTTTGCAAAGTTTGAGTTTCTCTGCCATTTTGATTCGATCCGTCACAGACAGACTTTTAAAATCGTCGCAAAAACGGAGTTTGTGATCTGTACGTTTACAAACCAAACAAGATTTCGAAAATTTCTGATCTTCCTTCGGAGGTTGAGGGGAATCAGCGTTATGAACGTGTGCAAACTCTTTCCTCCTACCTTTGCTTGATCTGGAGTGCTCCCCGCCGTCCATCGGGGTCAATTCAGCCGCTTCAGACACGTCTTCTACAATGGAGCTCATGAAGTTGGAGAATACTCGTAGAGGACTTCCTTGGCTAGTCCGTTTGTATCGAACCCACTCAATTTTGTAAGTATCGGGTAACTTTTCCGCCAACTCCTTCACCAACATCGGGTTTTGTAAATGATCTCCTAGACCAGCAGCTTCCAAATGGTCACACACTTGTTTCACGGTAATTCCGAAATGGATGAAGGTTTCCATTCGGTCGAGCCTCGGTGGTTGAGCTTTTCGAACTTTGTTCATAAGAGTTCGCAGAAGTCTTTCTGGTTTGCCAAACAAGCTCCGCAAATCGTTGATTACATCCGGTACAGTCTCCGGGAGAACCAGTCTACTTCTGACAGCTTCAAGAGCGTCCCCTTTTAGGGAATCCTGGAGACGCTTCAAATTGTCTAGATTTGAGAACCCGCAAGCTCGAGTAGTATTTTCGTAGCTGCTGATGAAAATAGGCCATAGTTCTGGTTCACCTCGGAATGTTGGCAGTTGTTTCGACCCAGCTTGACGAGCTACAAGCTGATCTTTGGTCACTTCGACGATCCTCGGCGCGGTTTCGAGTTCTGAACTCGTGCCTCTTTGGTTCCTCCTCAGCAAGTTCTCCATGAACGATATTTGTTCTTGATTGAAGCCTAAACCTTTTGCATTTCGTTTCGCTTCTTGATCCATCTCGTCGTCAGTTGAATCAAGTTTCGGGTCAGGTTCATTCACGCGAATATTTCCGAAAATTTCGGAACCACTTTGGTTTTTCGCTCTAATTGTCGCAACGGGATTCTCAATTCGACCAGCAGAATCAACCGTGTTTAAATGCACTTGAGATTTGCTCAGCCATTTATTCACCGCATCTTCTTCATCTTCATTTTCGCTGTCGTCGTCCAATGAATCTTCCGCCAAATCATGCGATTCAAACTGTTTCTTCAACAGATGCATTTTCCTTTCGAACTCCTGCTGCTCGGCTAATTTGCGTTCGTAAATCTGCCTTTGTTGGGAAAGCTGTCGATCATGCATTTCCTTTTCCAGCTTAAGAGCCTTTTCACGCAAGGCATTTTCCTTCTGCAAGCGCTTTTCCTTCAGGATCATGTCCATTTCCAGCCGTTTTTCCTGCATAGCCATTTCCTTTTCCAGAGCTAGTTCCTTGGCAAGTAGCTCTTCTTCTAAATGCTTAAAGCTAGCATCCACGGCGGGCACAGCGGTCCGAACAGATCCGGCATCACTTTTCTTCGACCCAACCCTCTTGGTGGGTTTCTTCACCTTGGGAACTTTTAATTTTTGGCTACATTTGGGACAGCTCCACGGGTGGTTCTTTATCTCCTCGGTCACTCCAACACATCCATAGTGCGCCCAATTGTCGCAGTGGTCACAACCGACCATGTCTTCCAAGCTGTTGGGTTTATCGCACATCATACAGCTGCGTTGGATCATCGTTGATTCTGCATTCTCAGTTGCATCGCTGAATGCAGTTTCAGTCCCATTATCGCTACTCATTTTGAGGTTAGATCCGAATTAATCTTTGATTTTGTTTCGGATTTTATCGCAGAAAAAGTCCTTGGAATCTACTTTAGACTTTTATGTAGATCAAAGCTAAAAGATATACAAATCGTTACAAATTGTACTAATAATAGGATAAATTTTAGACTTACATTAAGTTTCCCGATCCTCTTGCGGGAGTAGCTTTAGGTAACTTTTTCCAGTATTTCTAGTAGTGTGAGCTCTGTACAAATTATCTAAGTGTTAATTGCATGTTTCTGCATGATTTAGGATAATTCAACTTACTGTTAGAAGTGATGTAGATATTCTATTTAGTTTATCACTTCTGCACTCTAGAATTCTCACGTGGTTTTACCACCGAATGGTTCTACAATAATTGTGCATAGAAATGTAATATTTCGTTTAGGAACGATTCTATAATGCTACTTACAGCTTTTCCGCATACAAACACTTTTAGATACAAGCTGTGTACAAACTGTGATAACCACTGTGATACTAGTTTTAAGTAGGAATTTAACTGTGATAATTTAATTTACTAATTTTAAGACAATATAGTGTGCACGTTTCTAGGAATATTTGCCAATTAACCAAAAAAAAAATGATGACTTTCAATTCTCCTCTCTTCTACGTCTGACATTCGTTGTCATTTTATGCCTACACTACACATAAGCGTTTCTATCCAACCTTATCGAGGGGGGCGCATTCTTCAGTGGTGCCCAACAGAACTCTTAGTTGCAAATTTGAAAAGGTAAAAAAAGCTTCTGTTATAATTTTTCAGTCAAGGTGTTTAATTCAAGAGCTTAACAGTGAAACAATTAAAAATAAATCTACAACTCATCTTTACGTACGGCATTGTCTTTTCTGGAGCTTCAAAAATTTCAGAAGTTTTCCGAGTTATCGTTGCAGTACACTCACACAGTTATCGTTGGTGATTTCAATTTAGATCCCACCAAAAACAATACAGTGTCAAACCAATTTTGTAGCGTTCTCGATTATTTTAAAAAACGAACACAAACACATACAGGATCTCAATGAAACATGATGTTTCCTCGAAGAGATTCCTTTTTATTAACTCTAAGCGTACATTTTTCGAGGATATGATGGCTAGCATCTTCCAAATGCTAAAACCACCAACCCACCGAAAGTGTACTATGTTATGCCGTGACCGGGATTCGATCTCATACCCCCTGGCTTAGAAGACTTGAAGGCTATCTTCTACGCGACAGGCGGCGGCTAAAATCGGCTAAAAATTTCGGATTTAGTTGTGTGAACGACAACCCTACTCATTACCATCAAGGAGGAAGCTCTCTTATTGATCTTATGATGACGAACAACCTGGAGTTCGTTCAAAATTTCAATCAAGTTTCTGCTCCCGGTTTCTCCAGACATGACGTCATTTTTGCATCGCTGGACATTTCTAAAAGAGTTTTGATTGAACGTATAACTATGAGAGACTTTACACGCATTGACTTGAATGGATTGGAATTTTCAGCTAATTCGATCGATTGGTCTAATTTGTACTCAATTGGTGACGTGGATTTGGCTGTCGATTTGTTGAATGAAACAATCATAGAACTATTCGATACTTTCGTTCCGGTACGTATTGTAAAATCTACAGTTAAGAACAAATGGTTTAATCACAATATACTTAGAGCGATGATTGAGAGGGATTTGGCATATAGATACTGAATTGACTGCAGAACTGATTCCTCACAAACAGAATACAAGCACCTTAGAAATCGAGTAACGACTTTGATCAATGAAGCCAAAGCTTCTTTCATTCAGCAATCTGTCGAGCATTACGATTCAAGTAGAGTATTGTGGAAAAGACTAAAAGATATTGCCGTAAAACCAAAAAAGGCTAGTGATAATATTTTTATCAACTCTGTCAATGAAATTAATAGCCACTTTGTCACAAGTTTTACGATCGATGAACACAATATTGCTCGCCCTCCGGCCAATCCTCATGGCTTTGGATTTTCTAGGATTGCAGATAATGACGTGATTCTAGCCATATCATCCATCAAATCGAACTCTGTTGGATCGGACAACATTTCAATAAGATTTTTGAAATTGATTCTTCCTTCGCTGATTAAGCCAATTACGTTCATATTCAACCTAATCATATCAACTTCAAGATTTCCTCGTGCATGGAAAATGGCAAAAATTCTCCCGATTCGGAAAAAGGGAAAAAGTTTTGATATGAACAATCTTCGCCCAATCAGTCTACTCTGTGCGTTATCAAAAGTATTCGAAAAAATTGTTAAAATTCAAATAACTGACTATCTGAATACAACGAACCTACTCAACTCCAATCAATCAGGATTCAGATCCGGTCATAGTACAACTATTGCACTTCTTAAAGTACACGACGATATCCACGCCACTGTAGACAAAAAAGGCATAGCATTTTTGATGATGATTGATTTCTCCAAAGCGTTTGACCGAGTTTCCTATGTGAAGCTTTTGAGAAAACTCTCTTCGAAATTCAACTTCTCTGGCAGAGCTGTAGACTTAATCCAGTCTAACTTGTCTGGAAGATCACAAATTGTGACTATTGATGGAATCTGTTCAGATCCTGTTCCAGTAATGTCTGGTGTGCCTCAGGGTTCAGTTTTGGGACCTCTACTGTTCTGCATGTTTATTAACGATTTGCCAGCAGTAATAAGCCATTGTCAAATACATATGTTCGCCGATGATGTTCAACAGGGTGGCCACCCATCCGGGAAAAACGGGAAAAGTGGGAAAAAGACGGGATTTGAAATCCAACGGGAAAAAAGCGGGAAAAAGCCGGGAATTTTTTTGAAAAGTCGGGAATTTTTGGCTCATTGAAAGTCTGTTCAATGAAGATTAGTCGAAATAGGTCGGAACTAGTGGAAATGGATTGACAGTTGATCACCAGTCTCTTTCGAATTGACTTCGACCAATTTCTACCAGGTCGAAACGAATCCTCCAGCCGACCTGGATCGGTTTCGATTAGTTTGAACTTGTTTCATTGAACAACAAAAGGATGTTCCCGACCAGCCAGATTGCTTATCGAATAGAAATGGGAAGAACAAAAATATGCTATTTGATTCCACACGGTTTTGCTCTCTATTTTTTTAATGAAGTTTTCAATTTACTACAGAATTGCAGCGAGTTCGTATTAGAATTTGACGAAACGTTAAATAAGATTGTCAGAAGCAATAAATGGATATTGGTGTGCGCTTCTGGAATCAAAACGAGTGATCCTGTATTCCATGGATAGTCCAGCAGTAAATCGGAAAATGCTCAAGGAACTAACTAGCGAGGTTCAAGAACTTGTTTCAAATCCGGCGTACGAGATTCTCATCATTGGGAGCTGTGGATTGTACATAAGCCGTTCAAGGAGGGGCTGAGAAAATTGAATGGAATTTGGATGAACTTTTGAGAACGTAAAGGACAATAACGGGTTCAACTATATTTCCGTTAAAATTTTGTAACGTTCGCTGGATGGAAAATGAACGCGTTGCAGAACGTGCTGCCAAAATGCTACCGAACCTCAAACGGTTTGTCGACGAGGTAAAAATAAACAAGAGGAGAAAAAGATTAAGGAAAACCATCCAAATTTTAAACGCACTTTTCCATCGATTTCCCGGTCGAAGGTATTCGACATAGTTGCTTGAGCTGTACATGATAATTTTTTGGGATCAAAAATGAGTTTTTTTTGTTACGGCCGCTTCGACTGTTGCGTCCTTTCTACGCGAGTATCAGACAGAAGCACCGATGGTTCCGTTTTTCTTCGATGATTTAACCGAGCTTGTAAGAGCATTGATGGAAAAAGTTGTAAAGTTTGAACGACTAAACGTAAAATCAAAAACATTTATTGGAATTGAACTCTCAGAAATAAATCTTCTACCTTCTGGAAGCGTAGAAATTCGATTCTCAACTAAATCCGCAGTTAAAAAAAGCAAAAGAGTCTGATCATGTTTCCGACAAAGTATCCTTGTATTCGGAAATAGCTGTCGTTCGTTTTACTGTGGATTTTTGAATAAAATGGCTATACCATCTCCCTTGTCTTATCCCATCACTCGGTATTTATCGTGCGTTAATCCCGATGTGATTGCACACTATCCAGATATTGCCAAAAAACGTTTACACCTGTGTCTAGAAGTACTTGTTGACAAGCAACACATAAGTAGAGCTTGTGCCGATAAAATTAAGGACGAATTCGGACAATTATGTGAACATCATTTCGGGATATCGAAGAAAAACACAACCATGGGACATTAGATCGAGTCGATTTGGGGTCATTTCTGAATTTCTCAAACCCTGGGGTCTTAAAAGCTTCGTCTTGGTCCAAAACTCATCCATGATTTTTTACGGAATTTTTAAGTAACGTTTACATGAGTAAATTTGAACTTTTAGGTATGTATGGAAAAATTGAATATTTTGTACTGAAAAATCAACATCGTTTCTGTTTCTTTTGTGGAGACGAGCCAGCTGATGGTTTTGTGCAAATTTATAAAATTCCTTAGGGAAATTTTCCGCTGAACAACTTTGTCGAAGACTTCAACTTTGTATCTCATTTGGCAAAAAAGTTATAAGCACTTTAATAGGGGTATGTCTTTTCGCATTGATAAATATGAAATTCAATTGACATCACTGCAGGGTGCCTATCGAGGTACTGTATGATTATTTTTCATGCTGTACTTCGCGAGGCTCCAGCAGTGATGTCAATTGAATTTATGGTTTATCAATGCCAAAAGACATTTCCCTGTTAAACAGCTTATAACTTTTTTGTCTTATGAGATACAAAGTTACGGTCTTCGACAAAGATGTTCAGCGGTAAATTTCCTTCAGAAATTTTATAAATTGGCACAAAAACCATCAGCTGGCTCGTCTCCACAAAAGAAACAGAAACGATGTTGATTTTTCAGTACAAAATATTCAATTTTCTCATACAAACCTAAAAGTTCAAATTTACTCATGTGAACGTTACTTAAAAATTCTGCAAAAAATCATGGATGAGTTTTGGACCAAGACGTTTGAGAAATTCGAAAGTGACCCCAAATCGACTCAGTCTAATGAGACATTTTGTGATGGAACTTATTAGCGAACCGAAAAAGGAGTTCTTCAATTTGACGACCTTATTGAAGAAAATTCTAATTTTGTCTCATGGCAACGCGACGATGGAAAGAGGCTTTTCCGTTAACGCGAAATGCCTAGTTGAAAATCAAACCGAGAGTCTGACAACCCAACGCGGGAGTTATAGCTATAACGGTAACGAAATCGTTAATCCAGTATGCCCGCAATTCTCACTCGAGATATGTCTAGTCCTTAAAAGCAAAAAAATGGAGGAAAATCTGAAAAAAAACTATAGCAAAACGGAAGCGAGAGGCAGAAAAGGAGGCTAAGGAACTGGAAGCGAGAAAATTGAAGGTGCTTTCCGACGCTCATAGAGAGGCAAGCTTAATGGACGAAAAACTAAAATACTTGAAAATATATGAGATACAAATAAAATCGAAAAATGATAATCATCTAATCATAATAATGTGTTTTCGAATCAAGTGACACAGTTTAAAAAAAATCCTGCTTATCAATCTAATGATTTTTAGGTTAATTGGTAAACATTACTTAGGGATGAATAACACGATAATGTTAAAATCCCAGACAAATAAACAAACGAAAGGTAAACATTACTGAAATAAAAACCATTTAAAGATCATTTACCACTAAAAGAAAGCTTA
Organism: Uranotaenia lowii; assembly: GCF_029784155.1. NCBI lineage: Eukaryota > Metazoa > Arthropoda > Insecta > Diptera > Culicidae > Uranotaenia > Uranotaenia lowii. The sequence continues at coordinate 197,495,112 of NC_073692.1, forward strand.
ATCGATTTTCGTTTATATGGTTTCAAAAATGAATACTCGGAATATTGTTTGGTTTTGTGTTGTATAAAACCGGGAATTTCGTGAAACCATGCGGGAAAAAAACGGGAAAAATGCGGGAAATCAAAAATTGATTTTGAGTGGCCACCCTGGTTCAACTTTACCTCTGCTCGTCTACCGACTCGATCGAAATAATGGCTCGACTATTGAATGATGACTTGAGGCGCTTACAAGTTTGGTCTGATAGGAATATGCTACGTATCAACACTTCAAAATCCAACGTGATGCTCATCTCCCGTAATAGAATGAATGCTGAACTGCCGGTCATTACCCTGGGATCATCTAATGTTTCGTACGTCGACAAAGTATCGAATCTTGGAATAATTTTCCAAAGTAACCTGGAGTGGGACCAACAAGTCAACGCACTATGCGGTAAAATCTATGTAGTCCTACGCCATCTAAAATTGACAGCGAGCATACTACCACCGCATTTTAGATTGAAAATAGCTAAAACCCTAATTTTACCGCACCTTACCTTTGGCTCAGAGTTTTTGATAAATGCGTCAGCTATGGCAATGGATCGTTTACGTATTGCCATCAATCATTGCATCAGGTGGGTTTTTAAGCTGGATCGATACGCGAGAATGAGCATACATCACCGGAAGTTCATGGGCTGCTCGTTTTACGATTTCTTCAAGCATCGTTCGAACATCATGATACAGAAGATATTTACAACAGCGACACCGGACTACCTCTACCAGAAACTCATACCTTTCAGAAGCAATCGAGTGAGAAAATTGGTTATTCCGAGAAATTTTACTTCCCATTACAACGGCACACTGTTTGTACGCGGCATTGTCTATTGGAACCAGTTACCTGATGAGATCAAGATGAATTGTAACATTAACGTTTTTAAAAGAGAGTGTTTAGCCAGGTTAGAATAGGATAAGAGTAGAGAAGATTAGCTAGAATAATTGCAAATCCCAGTAAAACCAATTGCAGTGATTGAAAAGATTGTTATCTTAAATTGCAAGAATAAATAAACAACAAACAAACAAATAAAAAAAATAAATAGGAAACTCTCTGTCATCAAAGAAAAGGTTTGTGAAAAAAAAATCATCAGAGGGTTTGGAACTATTTTTTTTAAGCTGAGCTTTCTAAATTCTCTTTTCTTGATTCAAATTAGTGATCCTCATTTATACTAAAATTTCGAATTAAAACTTTTAAAGCTTGAGTATGTTAAGATTATTTTTTTATTTTACGAAAATTTAGAAAATTACGGATTAACTAATAAATTTCTTACCTGATCCGGGAGGAAAAATTTGAAATTTTTTTAAAAAAAATCAGAAAATTTCTGATGTTTTGGAAATTATGGTTTCTCAATTGTTTACTTATTGCATTTTTCCTACAATATTTTGAGCAATATCTTAAAATCATAAAATACTCAAAAGTTTAGAAGTTTTCGAAAGTTTTTTTAACATTGTAGAATGTTTGAACCGAAAGATGAAGTTCATATGAATTTGTTTGGTTAAATATATGTTTATTTTATCTAGATTTACGTGTTTTCTGAAGACATGAACACAGAAATTATCAATGCTTTAGAAATTGGGACTTAACAAAAATCATTCTTTTTCCACAATTTCTTGAACAATGGTTCATTTTTTCGATTAATTTATTTTAAAAGTCCAATTGAGATTTTTGTTTAAAAAAAGCTATTGAAAGTCTTATCGACCATTTTCATAAACTGAACTTGTTTTATTATACAGTAGTTTCCCGATTTTATCACTATTCGATTTTATCAATACTCGCCAAATTCACGCTCGATTTTATCACGGTTATTGTTTCGATTTTATCACGCTTTTTAAAAAATCATTCAGAAACCATTTTCAGGTCCTTAATTTTCATTCAAAAGCATACAGCGTCTTTGTTTATGATATTTTTCATGGTTTATGTTATAGTATATAGGTATCCAATAATATGAAAATGCCATTGAACTGCTTATTTTATCTGTATAGTGTTTAAAATCCTCATTTGGATTTTAAAAACCCTTGTAATAATCGACGCAAGTATTTAAACGTTACGCTGATGCTAGTGTTGTTACTTGTGTCGGTTAGTCGCTTTAAAAAAAATAACTTTTTTGGTTATGCGAATCATATCAAAATGTAGGTGAATTTAAGCGTTTTTGAAAAGAGATATGTGTCTCTGATTTCTTTGTTGAACTTGTTTATTTTAAAGGGTGGCGTGCGTAATCCTTATTGGATAGCCTTTAGTATTGTCTGAACGGATGATTTTGGAAGATCAAAATGAAATTCTGCTAGCTTTGTCTGAAAATATGACTACGATTTCTGTTTTTCTACATATGAAGACAAAAGATTATCTGCCCATAAAGCAAATTTCGAGAAACACACTGTAAAAGTCTAAGTTGAGCAAATTTGAAGATATTTTTCGAATAAATATACTTTTTAGTTCATCAAAGGTGTTAAGATTAAAATATTGAAATTTGGAATTAGCAAAAAAAATTTATTTATGCTAATTTCTTTGAACTTTTTTTAAAAATCGAAATAAGAGATAACGACTGTTAAATTTCAATCAAAACTAAATAATTCACTTTAATTAGATGTATACTATCAAATGGATAAACAATAGGTTTCATTTCAAGATAAAACCTAAAAATTTGCTTTAGAGAAGAATAATTTGAACTGAAAACGATCTATTTTTTTAGTAATCTTTGATAATTACGTCTTATGATCAAAATTTATTGATTCAAAACGTTTCCACTGCTGAAACCATTATAAAATATTGATTAAATACAGAAAAAATACTTTTTTCTACTTCAATTTTTAGTTTCGCCAAATTCACTGTTTCGCCATATTCACGGTGAAATTTTTTTTGACCGTGATAAAATCGAAAAACTACTGTATTATATTATACTAGCTTTTTTGTATTTAAAAAAAAAACATTTTGCGTTTATTTGTGGAAATGTGTTCAAAATGATAAGCAGGACTTTCGAAAGTATAATCAGTAAACCAAACTGAATTTTCAAACAGAAACTAGGGACTAAAATATAAAAAAAAACTCACGAACCTCCGAATGAAAATAAATTTGGTAAAAATTTCAATAAATCATTAACTTTCATAAAAAAACTTATTTATTGGTTATCGTGAATAGTTTATTAATGTGTCATACTTTCTTCGAATATTATGTAGATTAGAAAACAACTATTTGGAAACAAACAAATCTACAAAAATTCATGCATAGTTTTTAATTTAATGAAATGACAAAAAAAACAACCTTTTTTAGATATTTTCAAAATATGTTTGAACAAACAAAGTCAGATGAAATGCATCTTTTGGTTCAAACATTCTAAAATGTCAAAGAAATGACCAAAATCATGTAATTTTTCGAGCTGTTGTGTAATTTTGAGACCCCGAATGAAGTTTATTTTTAAATACCTAATTTTGTTCTACATTTTCAAGGTGGTATAGTTCTTATTCTTATCATTAAACTTTGCTGAAGAAACTATGGAAAAATTCCGAAGGGTTTACGATTTATGAGCCATATAAAAATATTTTATTTTCAAATCATTAGAAATGTTCAGTTTTTTGTGTAAAAATGACAAACTAGCTAAAAGTAACTTTTTCTTGAGATTCTAAAAAATCCTCTTGAGGGTTTTTTTTCGTTTGCGTTCTTCAAAACTAGCAAATAGCGAGATCCACCAAATGACCTCGAAAATCTTTTACAATGTTGTGTTAACACATTGCAGACCAAATTCGAGAATTCTCGTTTTCTAGGTTGCTCCACTTTACTCGATTTTTAAAAATCCAATAATGAAACTTTATTCTACGAAATTAAACACAACACTTCAGGTAGCTCAAAGGAACTAAATTTGTAGGATTTGGTCCAGTGATTTCTGAGATACTGTATGCCAAACTTCGACATTTTTCGGCTAAGATTTCATCGCGGTCCTTAATGTCGTAGGTACCAAACGAAATATTAAAAATTTTGCATTAGAATCTATTGGTTTTATTTTTTTTTCTTTTGATCAATTTTCTCGAAGACCGCAAGTAGTTTTGACTTCCGAGAAAAAAGTTACTGAGGTTTTCTTTTAGCGTTCATCACAGTCCAGTGAAATATTAAAATTTTCAGCATATTGAGGAATAATATTCAATCAAAATGAATCATTAGATATTTTTTCTAAATCATTGGTCAAATAGATTCGCATTCTTCAACAAATTTTTAATGGAAATAAAATCTTCGATAACAATCCTCATGAATGTTCTTCAGTAATGTCAATTATAGTTACTTTTTTTGTATTAAATTGTCAATAGCTTAAGGATTGTTTTTTGCAAGCATAATTTCTCTGGAACTTGAATCAGAGAAAATCTCAATTCCATATGAAATGGAAGGTAATAAATAGATTCGAAATCAATTTTTGTTTCTATAGGATTGTTGTTTTGTTTTTCATAGAGGTGTCAGCTCATTAGTTATCAATGATTGATTTCATCAGAAACTTATTAATTTTGAAACTTCAAAACGCAAAATCCCCAAAACTAGAGGATTTATAACAAAGTTTCCATACCTTTAAAAAAAATTATGTAAATAGTTGAATTTGACACCTTGTTTGCACACTGTTCAACTAAGTTTAAAAATAAATCTTTAAAATTAGTTTTTAGTCTAGCTTAATTCTGCAGAAACTTAAATAAATTGTCGAACAAATAACTGTATCTTTTTCATTGATTTGACACCAAAATTTCATGCATTACAAATCTTTAAATTCCTTAATTTATTTTTATTATATTTAATAACTTGGGTATGCTATTAAATAATCCACAGAACTGTAAATTATAGAACTCGTTGCCCATATTTCGTTTAACTTCTTAGATCATGATTTACGAATTCGGCAATAAAAACTTTAAATGATGCAAAATCAATGGTTGATTAATGGTTTTAAAAAAATCCTTCAACATCATATTTAAAAAAATAATTTGGCTTTAGTAAACGACAGTTATAACACACTTCGTATAGGTAAAAGGACAGTTTATGAGTGTAACATATCGAAAAATGATAGAATACCACATTTGATTTTTTTTTGTTTCCTACAACGGCAATAATGACGACTGATTTGTTGAAAAGTCCTGTTTTTTTTTCAACATTTTAAAATTTTTTTGAGCTTGATTTAACCGTTTAATGCATGACTTTTTTTAAATAATAATTGCAGTTATTGGTTCAGTGAAATAATAACATTTTTATCCGAAAAAACAAAACTCAACAGGTTTGAAGTCGTTATTTCGAGTTTTATAAAAGTTATGACCCATCAAAGTTGAAAAATATTTTTCGAAAGTTCATTTCAATACAGTTTTGCTAATTTCTTCAAAACCTTGTTAGGTAATTGGGTGCAGGAAGGTGTTAGTGATTGATTGAGATTAAAAAATTTGTTAAAATTTCCAAATCTGAAGAAATAACAGCGATTTTCCAAAAACTACTTTTTTCAAAAAAATAAATAAACTCGATTTTTGCAATTTTTTTTGCATACTTTGTTCGATATCTCACACACACATTAAAATATCGTAATAAAAATACCATGGGCTGATTTCTTTTAATCTCTAGAATATTTTTTGTTAATACATCACTCAAAAATCTCCACATGTTTTCGAGATATTTGGATTTTGATTAGGTTGTTTTAAAGCATTAAAAGGTTATAAACATTCTTCAAAATGTGTTAAAAATTCATTATAGTTTCGTTAACCCCAGCTTTTGTAAACAAAAGTACACATAACTATTTTCTGTAGGATGTTTTCTCAATCAATTTAAGAAAATGTGATGAATGCTTTAAAACAGAATCGAGTTCCTCTAAATGTTCAGTGATATGAGTATGACAAAGCAGTAAAATCAATGAATATACAGTGAGCGAAATAAGAATAGCACCACTATGTATTTTGCTTGTAAAAATATCAATGCTTGAAAAATACGAAAATTTTCTTCCACAGTTTGTTCTGAATTGCTTAACGGATTAATCAAGCATAAGTTTACTTTTTTTTGACGTAGCAATTGGCGTTGAGGACCAAAACTGTGAAAAAAGGGTGCGAAATAAGAATAGCACCACTTGAGTTTTTCAACAAAAACAAGATTATTTTTCAAAATTTACTGTGTAAAAGTGAATAATAATGCTTCTACGAATTATTTGAATAGATAACTGCATTTTAAGGAGTTTTCCAGATTCCCAAAGGTTTTTAAAGGTTTTAAAAGGGGGTTTTAAGAGATGCTTCTCTAGCGTTAAGGAATTTGATATTTGAGCTGTAATTCTTTATCAAACTACTTACTTTCTTCATAAAAATGACGTGAAATGATGAAACAAACATTTGGGATTAGTTTTGAATCAGAAAAAATAGGTTGGAAATCAAAAACTTTGATTAGGTCAGTAAACCACACTTTTTCCAATTTCAAGTCGTAGATGGCAGCACTATCTTGCAGTTATAACAAAATTTAGTCTCAATATTGATTTTCCAGGTTTATTTAGGCCCATATTCATCATTTTAAGGTACTTTCCCATCACAGTTTTGTGGAAGTTCGCGCTGCAGAAAGCTTTTCCGGATTTGCAAAAGAATCACCAGCACAAAAATGTACAACCGAAAAAAATCCTGCTCATTTCAACTTCCGATTCAATTGCAAATCATACCAATAATACTGCTAGCCGTCTGCTCAATCAAGCTCCATCGCAAAGTATAACTTTATTCTGATAATCGGTCCAAAAAATTCACTTTTAGTGACCTTGATGCAATTCTACTTTTTTTTTTTTTGATTTAATGGTCTTAGAATTTCCAAAGCGTTCACACGGTACATGTATTTATTTCTGGATCAAAATAATCCTGCACTCCCTAATTAATCCCGGATATTCGAAAATGGGCATGCATTTGGTTAAATAGCAAGATAGTGCGGCCATCTATGACTTAAAACTAGTGAAATAGTGTTTGTTTATTAAAAAATATTAGTATTTTTGAATTTCAACCTGCTTTTTGGATTCAAACTCAGCCTTAAATCTATGTTTCATCATTTTGCATCAAACTTATGAATGTTAATGCAGAAATCAAGCAGTTTGATAAAGTTTTAAGGCTCATATATCAAATTCCTTAACGCTAGAGAAGCATCTCTTAAAACCCCCTTTTAAAACCTTTAAAAACCTTAGGGAATCTGTAAAACTCCTTAAAATGCAGTTATCTATTCAAATAATTCGTAGAAGCATTATTATTCACTTTTACTCAGTAAATTTTGAAAAATAATCTTGTTTTTGTTGAAAAACTCAAGTGGTTCTATTCTTATTTCGCACCCTTTTTTCACATTTTTAGTCCTCAACGCCAATTGCTACGTCAAAAAAAAGTAAACTTATGCTTGATTTATCCGTTAAACAATTCAAAAAGATTTATAGAACAAAGCTTTGGTGATTTTCAATCATTCATATTTTAACAAGCAAAACACATAGTGGTGCTATTTTTATTTCGCTCACTGTAGTTGAAAATTTTGATATAATTCATCTAATTGGGAATTTCATAATGAAAAAGTTGAGGTTACTCTACATTATCAAGTTCATATCATACTCGGAAGATTGATATACTGGAATTAATATTTTTAATTATAATTTTTTCATGTGAGATTTAAAAGTGTAAAAAAATTTCTTCAAGTGACATTTCGTTAAATTTCTTAATCGAAGTGCAATGACACAAAAAAATAAAGAGGGAGGAATGACCCCATAGATGTTAAAATCCCAATGATCAAATAAATATAAAAATAAATTTGGCACATTTCTCTAGAGCATTTGATCTCTGTAAGACATTCCGGTTTCGAGATATAGCTAAGGGATCAAATCACCTCAGGATTCAAGTATCCTCATTTTTCCCTATATTTTTTTTCGGAATTTTCATCCTCTGGGATAATTTTCAAAAATGTCTTCACAACTACAAACTAAGTCGCGTGAGACATTGATGCTGGGACGTGATGCCTTGAGCCTTAAGACGTGTTGGACGTGACAGATACGTCAAGTCGAAACTTAAGAAGAAGTACTATGAAACGTGAGACTTGAGAAGATGAAACATGATACGTGAGATGGGAGAAATGAGAAATCAGGCTTAAGACTGAAAAATGAGCCGTGAGATGATAGAGTGAGACGTGAGAGGAGAGACATGAAATAAAGAAACATGAATCGTGAGACGTGAAGAGGTTATACATTAGTCGTTTGTCGTACGGCGGGAGTCGTGAGAATTCAGACATGATACGTGACACATGAAATGGTGAGACAGGAGACGTGAGCCGTGAGGAGATACTTTTATCGTGAAGTGAGAGGCGCGAGACATGAGAAGATGAGGTGAGGTAAGGCTTGAGGCATTGAGCGAGACAGGAAGACTAGACTTGAGACATAAGGTGTGAGACGCGTGATTTAAAACGTTAGACGTTCGAAAGTGAGGTGAGTAATGAGTGTATTCGAAAAAAATGGCAACTTAGTTTTGTAAATAGCTTTTGGATGCATGGTGACAATTTTTCAAGTGGTTTTTGAGATAGCGTCAAATACTGAAGTTCATTGCCAAATTTTTTTGGACAGGATCAAGAAAAATCCAGAAAAGTTCCATTGGGAGACCCAAAAACAGCTGGAAATCAACTATTCAACCCAAATTCACATGGTAAATTATTCAAGAAGTCCTAAGGGATCTTAAGTTTGAATAAAAGTAAAGATGATTGATTCCATGATGATTGATTCCATGAAATAAAGGAATGTGAAAGGTTTTTTTCAAGCTGAATCCGAAAATATCATAGAAGAAGTAATAAAAAAGATAAATTTTTTCTTAAATAGGCCTGACTTCATTTCTACACGGAAGAAACCCTACTCACCGGTAAAATAAACAAAATACGGTGGTCAAATCGTGCGCAAAATATCTGTACAGCTAGTGGGGAGATATTTTGAAAAATTTCGTAGTGGACAGCAAAACGAACTCTGTTGCGGTCTCCTGGCAGGTTTCCAACCTGAAACTTTTCGTTGACAAGTTTCGCTTGTAATTCCTTGACAAAAAAAATTGAAAAAAATGATGTTTAGTACTTGAGGACGTTGGCGATCTGTGGAAACTGCGAATCACTCAGTGTTTCATAACGATTGACACGATGTGTGGCTAAAATACAAAGTGTTGAGGTTGAGACTGGAATCGTGCCATTGCGCAAAAACTGTGGTGGAGTGATAAAAAGTCAAATACGAAGTTTTTGTGCCGAAGGAGGAAAATCGGCTTAATTTGTTCTAACTTCGACCAAATTCAAAATTTTAGTTGTTTAGAAGGTCAAGCTTCAAGAAACGTTACCAAAAATTGCCTTAATTTGAAAAAAAAATTGAAAAAATATTAAAGCCGAAAAACTTCTCTATTGGACGCTATCTCAAAAAACACTTGACAGAACACCACAAAAATTAGCACAAATAAACATTACACTCCCAGAGAGCTTCGCTGAAAAATTCATCAATTTTCATTGTTTTAGATGGGTATTTTGTTACAATTCTATTTCATCTACGTTACAAGATTACCAAACTATGAAATTTCTACAAACCGTTTGTGGCACAAGAGAGATACAGCGGTTTTATTCAGAAGTGTTAAAATGATGCTCCTAGAATATACACTGATATAATAAATCTAGAACGGATGAGGATTAAAGATATCATTTCACGGACGTTTTTTTCTTGAACAACACCTTATTCTAGAGTTTTTCTGGAGATAAATGACTTCAATCAAATGTTCCAAAAAAACACTGATAACTAGTGTTTTTTATTATTCTTTCAAATTGTTGGCCCTTTATTAGGTTATCTTGTGTCTTAATATTTTATACAACCATTACTAAACACAACCAATTGTTTACAAAACCTCTTGCTGCAAATGTTGCCTGGAACGTAATTTGTCTTCAATCTTGAGACTCACAATGTAATCTATTTTGATAATAATCGCAGTAATAATAAACACAAACTTCCAGTCGCAACATCACCTAATCACTTAATCACTTAATGAGCTTTAGAGTTTCAATGTTTATGAACTGTGATAACAACCTTTTCTAGAAATTAAGATCCCTTAGTTTCAAATGATTGATAACTCGTTCCAAAGATCTTGCTTGTTTTTTCGAGGGATGAGTGGGTGTCTTTGAGCATGCATCTATTTTAGACAACAGCCGCTGGATGCACATCTCGTAAGTTTTCCGTTGGAAATCTGAAAGTTTCGGTCAAAAAAAAAATAACTTTGTTATTTTGAAAATAAGAAAAACGTCTTACCTTCATCGGGTTAAATGATTGAAGGTGGATATGAGTAGTCAAACAAGCTAAGCTAAGAAAAATGTCTTACCTTCATCGGAATGCGAAGCCCGGGTGCAAAATCTTTGAATGGCTCCCAGGACAACGGTTACGCTTTCCATTTCGGCAGAATCCTGGCCATTAAGCTGGCATTCAACGAATCCCTGATGGATGCTGTCGAAACACTGACGGTCCATTTCATGAATTTGTTTACAGTCTCTGTAAGAAAAAATATGGTCAAACACTTTCAAAGACTATCAATCTAAACACTTATGTTTATTACATTTGCAGACTGCCGGAATCCAAATCCTGAATCAGAACGTACTGGCTGATGCAATTTTCTGCGTCATTTGAGGCTTTAATTATGTTTCGGTAACCGGAATCCGAACCACTATTCTCGATACACTGCTGCTGGATTTGTTCCATCTCGAGTGAACAGGACCATTTTGCGAATATCAAAACTCCCAAAAGAAGGAAAGAAGTTATAAAACAGATCCAATTAGCTCTTTTCTGATGGTGTATTTACCCGTTAAAATTGTTGAAGCTGCACAACTTAAACAACCCATCCTTAATTTTCACTGATTACTCTCCCGGTCCGTGTCGATAATGGAAATAAAGTTCATATCAAAGTGCAGTCATTTATACGGAAATCAGCTGCTTGTTGTATGTAAGTCTTGTATGATGATTGTTCCTTTTTCAGCCTTATAAATTTTTAATACATTCTTGCTTAAAATCAAGTTAATTCAATTCATCCAGAGTGTTTTCTACGATACATTGTTTCAATTTGACAATTTATACGCAATAAAATAGAAATTATTCCATTGACCTTACTAGCGAGAATGGTTCAATAATCGACATGCACTTGTGCATAACGTTTACGACAACATCAAAACAATTTATTCCCTCCCGGGCTAAAAAAAGCTGCTAGGAAGTTGACCGCATGATAAGTCAAGTAATGTTACGACTTTGATTTGCGTATACACGCATTTGTTTTACATGAGGCGCGTGGAACGTTAAAATAAATATTTTTCTTTTAACCGCCTCTTTCTTAAGGATGTTATCAATAGTTCATTCCAAACATTAGGTGAATTGATTCCAAAAGCGATAACCTTCCGCCGATATCAAGTTTCCCACTTCAACAACCCCGATGTTTCGAATGCCGAACACGTCCTGTGAACTATTACCGCAACAATATTGTCCAACAATTACCGATCCGGCAGCAGTAGCACCATTTCCATAAATTAGAATTTCGAAATATCCGTTTAATTGAAAATTCCATTCAATTGCCGTTCTGTGGCGAGGGTTTTCGGCCGGATCTGCGCGGTTGCACATCCGTATCGAACCGAAAACGGTCTGGAGCTTCTCCAGCAAGGCTCTTTCGGGGGTTTTGTTTCTTCCATCGAATGAAATTTTTCCATTTGGTTCCAGCTCATTTGCAGTAATTCTTGGGCGAAAAGAAATTCGGTCCGACTTATCGACAAAATGTCCGGAGAACAATGATGGTGATGTTCCGTGGATTCCTTGCTCTGGTTGTAATTTGTTTTTGGCCAACCGCAAGGGGCATAAGGTTTTAGGACTTTTTCTCGACCGTTATGGTCGAAAAAAGAAGTTCCCAATTTGTTTTGGTACTAAGATGGCTGTTTTGTACTTTAAAATACCCCCGCTTACCAAATAAAATCACAAATAGTTTGTCAATCAAACATTAAACATAATTTATAATTATTTTATTATTTAGTATCACCTTTTTATTATACTAAAACCAATACATACTCACACATACTTACGCACAGTATTACTCTGAAACTTGATGTTACTTTGAAGGGATCCGTAATTTGATCTTTGGCTGCTGATCATGATTATTTGCCTATGAACTAGGCTTAAAGTTTATTTCAACTCAATTTGGATTCGAAATGTTGACTTTAGATCATCGGAACTTCAACGGATGTGTTCGTATCTGGCAGGAAAAAGAATGCGTGGTCTAGTTTTTTTTCGATCAACAGTAGCGTACCAGAAGTGAGTCACTTGGGACCCTTTAACTTTATCACTATTATAAACAAGTTTGTCGCTTATGTCATGCGTGTTTACGCCAGTAGGAAGACTGGCTCAATTCAGGATGTGGTCAGAAAAGTGGATCCCCTATCAGCACCGTTCATCGTAATATTGGGTCTCAAGACATATAGGAAGCCGAAGGAGCCGAAACCGAATCAAATAAATGCTACTTCTGTTAAACCAAGAGCTCGTAAATTATATGATCAACTGTTGTGTGGAAACTATTGCAAATTTGATTAAAGGGTGATACGGTCAAAATTTGGTCAAGGGAAAACGCGTGTAAATCGGTGAAATCGTTTATTTAAAAAATCAAATTAAATTTCTTTTTCAAGTTTAATTAGTATAAAATTCAGGAAAAATATTCAGTTAGGCTTCCACTTTTCCAAATCCGAATTGCCGGGCCTTACGCTTAACCCCCGCCATCAGATTTTGTACAGCCACCTTGTCCACCTTCTTCGCCGCAGAAAGCCAGTTTGCCCTGAACTGCTGCTCGTCCTTAGCAGTTTTTTTTGGTCTACTTTAGGTTCCGCTTGACAATAGCCCAGTATTTCTCAATTGGGCGGAGCTCTGGCATGTTGGGAGGGTTCTTGTCCTTGGGAACCACCTGCACGATGTTGGCGGCGTACCACTCCATGGCATTTTCGCCGTAATGGCAAGATGCCAAATCCGGCCAAAACAGTACGGAACAACCGTGTTTCTTCAGGAAAGGCAGCAGACGTTTATTCAAACACTCTTTCACGTAAATTTCTGGGTTGACAGTCCCGGAAGCTATGAAAACACTGCTTTTCAAGCTACAGGTACAGTTGGCTTGCCAAACCATATATTTCTGCGCGAACTTTGACAGTTTCATGTGCTTGAAAATATCTGCTACCTTTCCCCTTCCTTTTGCCGTATAAAACTCCTGTCCCGGAAGCTGTTTGTAGTCGGCTTTGAGGTAGGTTTCGTCGTCCATTACCACGCAGTCAAACTTCGTCAGCATCGTCGTGTACAGCCTCCGGGATCGCGCTTTGGCCGTCGTATTTTGTTTATCATCGCGATTTGAAGTCACTACCTTCTTGTTAGTCGATAGTCCGGCTCGTTTTTTGGCTCGATGCACGGTTGTAGACGATTCACCCAGCTTATTTGCGACATCTCGGAGAGAGAGGTTAGGGCAAGGCCGGATTAAGGGGGGGGGGGCAAAAGGGGCAATTGCCCCGGGCCCCCCGAGGGAAAAAAAAGTTTTAACATTCCTTTAATCATACTACTTCAATTTCTACAAATCTTTTAAAAAACTAGAAAATCGGAATGACAATTTGAAATATAACAACTAAAAGGGCCCCCGGGAAATAATATTTAGAATAGTTTGTCTCTTGAATAAGTTAAGGGGGCCCCCTAGAGTTAGCCGGCGACTGAGATAAACGGAGAATCATCGTTAATGATCAAACAAATTTGCAGCCAATGATTGAATTTGTTATAATTTGTTGCAATTTATTAGAGAGAATTAAAAGGTTTCAGTTAAAATGAGAGAAACCGGTGCTCAGAGAGAGTGAAAATGTGCTTTTTGTTGCAAATTGTTACAATTTGTTAAGCAGTTGTGGAATTTTATTCATTACCATTCCAAATGCAAAGAATTCTCTCTCCACTGCAATCCCTTGGAGTTAGCAGTGAAGAAGTTTTCCTGCATTTTGCGAGCTAAGAATTTCGAAATCTCGGTATAGAATTTTAAAAATTACAACTCAAAATCCGGACAAAAATAATGCGAACCGAATTTGAAACATAAATTAAGAAGAATATAAGGGCAAAACACCACAAATTTTTATTTTTTTATCGAAACATGTCAGTCGAAATATTCTGTACAGAACAGGAAAAATTAAGAAAAACATTATTTATTTATTTACATAGTATTCCGTCATCTCCTCAATTTTATTGCATACAAACGTCTTGCACAATGAATATGTTTATTATTATTTTAACTTTCCAAGTAATGCGTACTGCACTAAACTAGGAGCTAATTTCGCCAAAACTGGCTAACTGTGCTAAAAGAGAACAGAGAAACTTTATGATAAGCATTACAGAATCTTACCCGCGCAGTATCCGGGTGAATACCGGGTATTGTTATTATGCTTTTCACTTTTCGATCATTATTATTGAAATTTCCGTTGGTTTATAAATTCTCAACCCTTTCCTTCCCAATTTTTGAAAATAAAATCAAAAAAAAAAAACTGTAGTTGTCTAAATTGGACCAATCAACAGTACAGAGTTTCTTTATTGAATTTCCATCCCAATTTCGGTCTTAAACTTGAAATTCGCATTGAAACATTTTCAACTGATATAACCAAAATTTTATCATCTACTGAAGTCAATATTCTGAAGTCAGCACATCATTTTCCAAATGATCATTCTCGAATTATTATAAAAATGATCTCATAGTTAAGTTGCAAATATCATTGAGTGATTCTCTTAACATGTAGATTTCAATTTTTTTCAATCTTATCTTTTTCTAGGTTCAATTTATTGAGATTTGTTTCTTCAGTTACTGAGGTTCAGTTTCATGGTTTTTCTGAATTTTGAGAACTCAGGATCTTTTTTAAGATACTTAACTCATTTGGATTCCTTATCTGACCTTTTCAATGATAGCTGATTCTGTGTTTTAAACATTTAATCTCTAATCTGAGTTGTGTTTTTCAATCGATCATTTTTGCATTTATACCTCCTTGGCTTTGAGGGCATCGAATGAAATTTTTATCACATTTAGTATAACAATTTGGTAACATTTTTTTTATCTGATGAGAATCATATTCGTAAACATTTCATGAAAACGTTTTTTTTGTGTTCCAAAGATATAAAATTGAAATTCACATTTGGTGCAATTTCTGCTTTGGCTCTGAATGTAACTTTAAATCTCTTTTTTTTATTCAATTCATATTTTGTTTCTCAAAACTTGATTTGAAATCACGATTTAGATTTGAGAAACTGAATTTTGGTTCTAAATATAACCAGTAGCATCGTAGTTTTCTTTTGACGTACTTTTAACTATTAATAAGTAAACTTAAGTAAATCTAGCATAATATTTGATTAGTTAACATTATTAAAAAAAAGAAATGGATCTCTTTAAAGGAAATTTTCTTACATTGAGATCCTTATCGTAATCTTGTTTAATTATAGCATACATTTCCTCGCAGTAAATAATAAACTTTTGTGTTCTCAGCATGATTAAAATTTGGTTCGCGTTGAAGTTTCTTTGTTTTTTTGCCAGACGTGCTGAGAACAGTAGCGTCCATTACCAGGGGGCTCAATTGAGCCTTTTGGTGTGGGGGAGTGTGGTGGGCCGCTACAAAAAAAAAATCTGAATCAAAGTTTCGAATTCTCTTGTATCTCTATCTCTTGTATCTGTATCTCTATGGAATTTTAATTTAATTATTTTGTTTATTTTTTTTAAATTTTGTATTCTATGTTTCAAATCTTCATGATACTTCCCAATTGTCATGAGGTAAATATTTCTCGATGAATCACAAAACAGATGATCAATGATGAAATGAAAATCATTTGAAATATCTGTTCGGTATTTTTTCGAAATCATAGAACTTTAGTTGGTGATAAGGATATTTAAAAAAAAAGAGGATTCAATTGAGCATTTTGCAGCTCAAATCAAAGCTTTCATTGTTTCACTCTTCCGCAATGTTTGCACTTAATTAATTAACAATTTTTTTTTTTTGAAGGTACCAGAAACTATCTTCTGTGCAGACAACATGGCAATTTGAAGACTGTAAACTGAGCTTATATCCAGTTCTTTTACACGTTTAAAATGTTTTGTATTCTCTGGGATAGCATTTGAAAAAAAAATCGAATCATAGGGGCCCCCCGAGAAAATTTGCCCCGGGCCCCCCGATGGCTTAATCCGGCCCTGGGTTAGGGTTTCGCTTGAAACTACCGGCAACTCTCTTTGTTGTCTCAGCGGCTTCCGGTTTTCGATTTCCCCCCGATCCAGACTTCCCCAGCAAACATTTTTGTAGGTTTATTTCTCAACAACTTTGTTATACGTTTCATATACATTATAGAATGATCGTATGAAACACGAAAAAACAGTATTTACCTACCAAAGTGGAGGCAATATACATACAAATTTTCAACTTCTGGCTAAAGCGATAAGAGTATACGATTTCGACACCATATTCATACATACTGAAAGAATGCAAGAGAGCACAAGTTTTTTTTCTCAACGCATGAGAACCGTTGCCAGCGACAATATTTGCTGCCTCTGTCATTGGGCAATTCTTGCAAATACACCATCTGATTTTTAGCAATCTGGTTGCACTGCTGGTCGCAAAGAGAACAACAAAGCTGTTCTCTCTTTTGACCCACGCGGGAGAAAGCACAGGAACGAATTCGTCTTCAAAATCTGCAAACATGGCGGACTTTTTATCATATCCGATTTAAACCATTTAATACGACTTCGAGTAACGATTTTTACGACATTCTACTTGCATTAGTTGGAATTACGATTCGCAGTAACGTTTTTAATGACTTGAGTTATCATTTTTAATGCAATTTCATGTTTGCTGGGTCCTGGCTGTCGACAAACGTTCCCCAAACACTTTAATTACATTTGTAACGGTTGATTTAGCAACTTTTAGAGATTTTGCCAGCTTTGCGAGCAAATAGCTCGGATTTTCGCGATGCGCGAGCAAAATTTTGATACGCTGCTCTTTTGGACGGCATTTTGACAACTGAAGAGTGAATTCCAAAATCAAAATAGGAGCAACATTCTACTCACACACACACACACCTTCAAAATGAGGGGTGTTCAGAATTTTTAAATGCAAAATTGAAAGAAATACGTCAAGTGGATATTGACCGAATTTTGACCGTATCACTCTTTACAAAACAGTTTTTGGCAGGTATGCTTATCCTGATCCTATCAACCTTTTTGTTACAGGATTTAGTATGATCTTTTATTAGGCGATTCTCTCTCCGAGAACGTCTTCAAGATTGTGGTCGATTTCGTTTCGGTCCTTCTACACCAGTGGTTTTCAAAGTGGTCCCTACCGCCCCCTTGGGGGCGTTGAGAGCTTCCAGGGGGGCGGTGAGCTCAATGTTGAAATTTGGGGGGCGTTGGAAGGGCTCAGGGGGGCGGTGAGGTCGTAATTCACATTTTCACAAATCACGACGCAAAAAATGAAGTTACGTTACAAAACTAGACATCAGGTTGAAGACTAAAAAAACTGTAATTTCACAGAGCGGCAAGAAAATTTTTGTTCCAGTATCTCAATAATTATTTTGAAATGTAATTACAAGATTTTTTTTTTCAATTGTCACTAGTTTTGTATACGCTCTACATGTTGATCATGTTTTGTAAGATTATTGAGGGTTAATGAGAATAATTTTAGATGGCAATGTTTGATAATCTTTAAATTGTATTGTCTCAAAAAATCTGCTGAACAGAAAATACCTTCGAAAATATTTGTATAAAAAGGCGTCATCTGTGATTAAGTGATAGATTTTCTAGAAAGAAAATATGTCATAATTAATTTAGATTAGAGAACTTTTATTTTAAGTTCTTCTTTGTTCATCTCTACATCAATCGATTAAAAAAATCATGGCATCATTTGCCATGGATAAACTTTTGATCTATCACTTACATTGCCTGGATTCAGTTATTAGAATCTAATTTTAACTTTAAGATTTGTAAATTCATATAAATTTGCTGCATAACTTTGAACAGGACAAGAATTCAGATATCAAGAAGTAATACTATTCTTACGTTATTTTGCCAGCTTGACAGAATTTAATTTGTATTCAATAATGCAATTTAGTCTTCAACACTAATGCAAATTAATGCCGAATAGAAAATTTTGTTTACCAAAATTAAGGATATTTGATATGATATCAAAACAAACTAATAAACCAGTTTAAGTAAGTGTCCATGAAACTTGTCTCAGGATTAAGTGTTAACTGGAGGTTTGAAGCAATTTGAGGCCCTTGGAGCCGAAAGTGTTTAAATACACAAAAGCTAATTTCGAGAAAACACGCTTTTTATCTGTTATTTTCGGTTATTTTCCATATATTTTTCAAAAAATACGCATTTTTCTTTGGAACAAAATAGTATAACAAACAAATTCTAAAAATCTGAAAAATCATTAAATATAGTTCGAAATATAAAGAATCGTTTGACAATATTGAATCAAGATCGACCATTTTTACACTCATAACACCTTATAATACCCCTTTGGCTCTGAAGGCTCATTTAAATTTTATAATTTGAAATTTGTTTATTGGAGGGGGCCGTGCGCTACCCCGATTTTTTTTTTCCTTGTAGGGGAGAGCCCACTGCGACCAGTAGTTGATCTATTGTGGTAATTACCCCGCGTTACTGTATGCTATCAGGCTCACCTGCACTATGGGTTAAAGTGACAGTTGATTGCTGATTAAGCATTTTATCCCAATCGGGTATGATATCAAAGATGTATGATATAACCTTCTTAGGGCTGATATGCCACCATATGTCTTGTGCGCTTATTAACTTTGCCCCAAGAGCACGCTCTCTCCTATTAAGGAGGGCGCAGCAGTTGCATAGAAGATGTTCTGCAGTTTCTCTTTCGAACCCGCAGAACCGACAGTCGTCGTTTTGAATAATGTTTATCCGTTTGAGATGTTGTTTTGTTGGACAATGTCCGGTCAAGAGACCTGTGTAAGTACTTAACTCGTGCTTACTTAAGTTCAACATGTTTTTGGAGAGTCGTGCGCTTGGTTCAATGAATCTTTTCGCCTGAGCTGCTCCCTCTGCTGTTCTCCAGTTGGAGCCAATAGTGGTGCTTTCCCAGTTCTTGAGTTCCAGATTTAAGGCTCTCCTCGATACTCCGCAGAAGGGTTCTGGTCCAATTAACAGGCCCTGAGATCCTTCCCTAGCTAGCTGGTCTGCTTCTTCGTTCCCTAGGATACCGCAGTGGCCTGGAACCCAGAATAAAAATACTCTGTTCCGTATGGCCAGGTTTCTTAGTGCAACAATACACTCCCATACTAGCTTGGAGTAACATGTGAACGTACTTAGTGCTCGGAGAGCGGCCTGACTGTCAGAGAATATATAGATACTTGTGTACCTGTATCCTCTTTTCAAACAGGCTAAAGTGCATTCTAGAATTGCTTGAACTTCTGCTTGGAATACTGTTGGCCAGTTTCCCATAGGAATTGAGATCCTGAGTCTAGGTCCGAACACCCCTGCCCCAGTTCTGTTATCCATTTTTGACCCATCAGTAAAGAATTTAATCGATCCGGGAGGAACCTTAGGACCACCTGACTCCCACACGTCCCTATCGTTGATAGTTACATTGTATGGTATGTCTAGGTTGAAAACGGGCTCCATCCAGTCATCATTCCTTACAATAAGTGAGTTTATTTTAAATTTATTCAGGATTTTTAGATGTCCTGTGAGATCCCCCTCATAGAGAGTTTTGATTTTTGAGAGTCTCAAGGCACTACGTTCTGCCTCTAACTCAATAAATTGATGTAGTGGCAGAATATTTAGTAGTGCATTCAGAGCCTCGCTTGATGTGGTTCGCATAGCGCCAGTTATAGATAGCGTTGCTATTCTTTGAAGCTTCGCTAATTTCTTCCGGGCCGTAGCTTGCACAGTTTTGGTCCACCATACTAAGGAGGCATAGGAGATTTTGGGTCTTATTATAGCTGTAAATATCCAATGGATGATTTTCGGCCTTAGTCCCCATTTTTTCCCTACTCCTTTGAGGCAAACCCATAGAGCTGTTGTAGCCTTGGCTATTACATGCTCTAACTGTGGGTTCCATGATAGTTTTGAGTCTAGTATGATTCCTAGATATTTCACCTGCGATTCGAAGTTTAGCACTTCCCCATCTAGTGTTAGAGGTTTTAATGCAATTTTTCGTCTCATAGTGAATGCTATCACAGTAGTTTTGGAAGGGTTAATGTTCAGTCCCTCTTCCCTGCACCAGAATAGTGCGTAATTAAGTGCAGATTGCATTCTGTTTGACAACACATTCTCATATTTTCCCCGAACTATTATTACTACGTCGTCTGCAAAGCCAATAACTTCGAAACCCATAGATACAAGTTTGTTTAGGAGGTCGTCCACGATCAATGACCACAACAACGGTGATAGAACCCCACCTTGGGGACATCCCTTAGTTGGAGTGGCACTGATCGTGAGTCCTCCCAAACTTGCATAAATGGTTCTATCTATCAGCATGGTACTAGTCCAGTTAACAATTGCCATGTGGCACCCTCGTCTCGTCCCCGATTAGGCACCCACATATAAATTTGAATGAATTTTAAGTTAAACCTTATAACAATATCAAGCCAAAAGCTAATGGTTTTTCAACGATCCAGATTTTCAAATGTTTCAATAGATTTTCTAAAAAATTGCCCAGGGGGCGTTGAGCTCGAAAATTTTGTAAAAGTGGGCGGTGAGTGAAAAAAGTTTGAAAACCACTGTTCTACACGGTGTACCTACTAGTACTTTTCGCAGTGGAAATAAAGAGCGTGGGCACTTTGTATGGTATGCTTTTGAAGATATACTTTCCTAGAAATCTCTTAGTCGTATCATTCTGCTATCGTGTGTTAGAGTTTTCTCATTTATCCGATCTTTTGTTGACGGTGATACTATTTTCATTGTCCTTACTTCTGTTGTCCTCTTCCGGGAGCGAATCCAAAGCGGACCTTGAAAACGGTAGCACTCCTGTGAATGATTCGTTTGATAGCTATGCTTCGTTCCATTGTTATTGTTGAAATAACAACATTGTTCGGGCTTTACCGTCAGTTGAATCAGTTAAAAGTCTCGGTTGGCAGTCATCGAGGAACGTAAAGCGGAAGATCATGACGCTTCGCGATAATTCTTCGTCATCCAATGGCACAGAGATTGATTGCTCTTTATCTGCTTGTCCGTGTACTCAGGGGGGGCATTAGTCTTTTTCCAACAGGCGATGATCTTTTTTTTTAAAAACGAATACAAACACAAATAGGATCTCAATGAAACTTAACGATTCCTCGAAGAGATTCTTTTAAATTAACACTAAGCGTACATCTTTCGAGAGTTCGTCTCGTCTCTGATTGAAAACATGGCTAACTTTGAACAAACTGACGCCGTGTACATCGACTTCATCAAGGCATTTGATGAAGTTCCACACGCCCTGGCAATCGAAAAACTCATAAGGATGGGCTTCCCCAACTTGTTAACGTTATGGTTATTTTCCTATTTAAGCGGCCGCCACGCACACGTAAAAGTAAAGGCAAGTCGATCCGAACCGTTCGAAATCTCATCTGGGGTTCCTCAAGGGAGCATTTTAGGACCGTTGATTTTCGTTTTATTTTTTAACGACCTCGCCACTGTACTAACGTCATCAAAACTGTTTTATGCCGACGATCTTAAAGTTTTAAAAGTTGTGGAAAACGATTTTGATAGCTTGTTGCTCCAAAGGTACATCAATGCTCTTCTGACGTGATGTCACCGCAATAGCATAGAAGTCAATGTAAATAAATGCTGCGCAATAACGTTCACTCGTAAGAAATCGCCATACCTATATTTGATTATGCAATGAACTCGACTCCCCTTGACAGAAAGTCCTCAATCAATGACCTATGACTACTTCTAGACTCCAAGCTTTCATTTGATTTCTTTCGCCACTAACAAAGCATACGCAATGCTGGGTTTCATTAAGAGGAACACACAAGACTTTCGTGATATCTATTGCCTGAAAGCTATCACATATAGGGGAAAAGCAAAAATTTCAAGTGATTTTTGATTAGCGATTTAAAATAGGTTGTATTTTTTTGAAGGCGTTTTTCTCGATTTGCCTTATATGGAGATAGATCATTTTCATGTGTTGGTACAGATATCATCTTTGGTACAGTAGGGGAGAGTGGGGATACTTGATCCCCTTTTCTTATTTTCACCATATCTTTTTGGAAAAATTTAGCAACTCGCCGTCTTTCACATTTTCTGACAGCTAGTAACTTCAAGTTTCTATGCTCCAAAAATTAGAACGATACTTGAACCCGTTGATGAACACGAAGCATTTTCGTGGGAGTAAAAAAAATGCGATTTTTCTGAACTTAGGGGAGACTTGATCCCCTATTGAAGGAGACTTGATCTTTTATTCAGGAAGCCCTAATCCTTGTATGAAAATCAAACAAAACCCCAAGATAGAATGTTAATTGACTATTTTGGTCATGTTTGTTCTCATTTCACAATTTATAGCAGACATAAGAAGAAAATTCTATAACTTTGTCTCAACGCTAATAACATTGCATACTTAAAGGCGCTAATTTTTATAATTAAGAGAAAATTAATTATTTTTGCTCTTTTTTTCAGACAATTGTTTGATAAATATTAGTTTTTGGATAAATATTAATAACTTCGTAATCAGCAATCATACCGATCAATTCAGAAGAAGAATATGCCGTTTGGAAGGGGGATCAATTGTACCCAACTTTAGGGGATCAATTGTACCCATTATCAACATTTTAGAAAACTTTTTCTGAAAAAAGTTGAGAGTTTTCCATTGCTTTGAAAATATGGCATTATGAAGTTCATTTTACGCTCGAACGATTGATACATTGGAACAAATATTTTTTTCATAATTTTCCCATGTAAGGAACATTTTAAATTGATGAAAAAAGATCTTTAAGTTACATTTTGTGAAATTTTTCAAAAAAAGTTCAATTACTCACACAATTATTTTGTTAAAATGTTTTAAACTATTTGCATTGTTATTTTGCTCATTTGGCACATTTTTCTAGAACATTTGATCTTTGTAAGACATTCCAGTTCCGAGATATAGCTAAGGAATCAAGTATCCCCAGGGATCAAGTATCCTCACTCTCCCCTACACTTTTCAGTGCATTTTCGTCACAGAGATTTGCTAAATAGGCTTTGGATTTTTGCAACCTCTTCTATGGATGTACATTGCCTTGATAGAAAGTTTTTAAAATACATGCGTTTCTAACTTCCTGGATTTTAAATGATCATAGGCTTATTTTGACAGCTTTTGTGAATTAAACACAACTTTAATCAAATTGAATATTTGGAAAATTTAGTGTAGGTCACGGTAAATCGTATTCTACACTCAAAAAAAAAAAATACTATTATGTATAACATAAGATTCTCTTATGAAGTGGCACCATAAGAAAAATCTTTGAAATTCATAAGATTGTCTTATGAACCGATTGAATTCTTCAGATGAACACCTGCTTCGATGAGAGGTTGTAGCTTTTCATAAGAGGGTCGTATAGAAAAAGAAAATTTCACGTTAAATGAGAAAATATTATGATTATTGATGTTTAAACGTTCAGTTTATTTTCTGAGTAATTTGTTTAAAATTACTTCATGATCAGTATCAGCAGTACATTAACGCCCGATTTCAACAGCCATTCTGCCGCACCCGGTCCATTGAACTTATCCTTTTCGTGGGTAAACGTGCAGAAAAGTAAACAAAAAAAAAGTTGTGTTCAAGTTAACAAATAATTTGAATGTTCACAAAAAAAGAAACGTATAATTTAGAATCACAGATTCCCTTTAAACTTAAAGAAAAAAAATCATGGCTTCACAACTGATTAGTGCTTGGTATGATGATGAAAAAAATGACTGATGGAATGAATGTGTTTAATATTTTTTCACAATGCCGCTTCTTTTATTTTTCATATGAACTACGTATGAAAATTGAAAAAATTTCATAAGACTCTTATGAAAAATTGTTTTGGATACTTAAAAGCGGCTCATAAGACGTGTCTTATGAAATTTATAATAAGATTTCCTCTGAGTGTACCCCTAAATTATAACTAAATTTGGCTATAATGCTGAATTTGTATACAAATCTCAGCACATTACTTATTTCTATTTTTTCCTTCAACAACTCCAAACTAGGCACTCTCTCAATCCCACAGAAACTACACTCTAATGACAACTTTTTTTTTTTTTTTTTTTTTTTTTTTTTTTTTTTTTTTTTTTTTTTTTTTTTTAAGGAATTTAACAGCAAGCTGTCATTCTTCCCAAAAACTAATGACAACCCTATGTGGTAATTGCTATTTGCATAGATAAGCATAATCAACAACATTACCGAGCACAGCTCAGCTAAGAGGTTTCCTAGTGGCAAAATTACACCGTCATCAACATTGGCTGTCACCGTGCGTCCATATTCTGTTCTTCCACTTAACCCGCTGCCACCTCGCTTCCCATTCATGACCTTTCGAGGAACACTCTGTAGCTCTCCCTCTCACTCCGATATGGATGGATGAAACGGCACCCAAAAGCAGAAGCCGGAATTCGAATCCCGGGAAACGGGAAATGTGACGGCCATTCGTGTATCCTGTCAACCACACTTTAGCAAAGCCGCGTTCAGTGGCAATGGTCACGTCCTCCTTCTGCTGCCTTATAGGGGCTAGGGTATCGGGTTCGGATGTTGTCCTTCCGGGTTGTTGCCTCAATGAAAAATG
Organism: Uranotaenia lowii; assembly: GCF_029784155.1. Lineage (NCBI taxonomy): Eukaryota > Metazoa > Arthropoda > Insecta > Diptera > Culicidae > Uranotaenia > Uranotaenia lowii. The sequence goes on from NC_073692.1 coordinate 197,519,899, forward strand.
CAGCGACCCACACAGAAGGAGAGAGAGGGTGGAAGACAGCAAATGGTGGGGTCGCTCTATTAAGCTCGACGGCAGCGGCTGTGTTACGATTGCCACTAATTAGGGTTGGTGTGTGAACAAATTGTGCTAATAGACACTAGTATGTGCGTGTGTCTGTCTATCTGCTCGGGACGATTGAGTTGGGGTGGGTGTTGGCATAAGGAATTGTCCCCCCTTCATGAATGAGAGTGCGGATTAACGTCGGAAGGAGTGTCGGAAGACTCCGGGGAACGCTAACGGGAAGAAGGCGTGGAAATGTTAGTTCTGGTGAAAGCTCACCCAAGACGAAGAAGCTCATAAATATTCCAAGTCGCAAAAGAACGAACTCTTCGTCGTCGTGTCGTGTTGTATTGCTTTTTTCTCTGCCTATGTGCCTCTCCCCTGATGGCTTGATGGCATCGACTCGGGAGGAAAAAAATTGACTTAGTAGGTACTACGAGTCGAGTCGTTCGCTGCCAAAAATTTACCGGGCGGCTCAGAGCCAGTCATGTGCGGATCGAAACCGACTGGTGCGGAATTTCAATCCCGAGCAGACTTTTATGGCAAAATAATAGCAAATTTTGCTATCACTCCCTGAGAGCCAAGTTTGCTCTCATTTTGCTTGACATAAGGTGGTACACAGCAAAAATGAGAGCAAAAATTTTCATACTTGTTTAGCAAAGTGATACCAAATTTTGCTCAAACTGAGACCCTAATTACACCTCATTTTCCGAGAGCTTGGAGAGCAAAATGATGCTTATTCAAGGCATCAATAGAATTTCCTTGACAGCAAAATTTGGCACTAATTTGCTCTCAAAACATACGAAATATGAGGAATCGATTGAGCCTCAAAACAAGCAAAATTTGGTATCATTTTGCCAATCATGTATGCAAGTTGTTGCTCTGCTTTGTACCACCTGAAAACAAGCAAAATATAAGCGAAATTGGTTTCAAGGCGTGATAGGAATATTTGTTGTTATTTTGCCCTATAGCTTTTTTTCTCAAAAATATTTTCTAAGGTCAATTGAAATCTAAATTTATTTCTTCTTTCGAGATCAATACTGAGTACAATTTCGCCTTTTCTTATGCAACTTTCAGTTCAACTACAATAGATTAACTGGTCGCAGTGATAGGTACACAACAACAACAAAACGCCTGAATTTATACAATTCTTTATTTTAGTTTACGAATTAAAATAAAAAAAAAACTTGAAAGCAATAATGTTGTACCAAAAAATGAATGAAAGGGCAAAACAGCGTTCGAAGGTTAAATTTTATATTTAATCCAATACTGATTAGCACTTTTTTTTTTTTTTGTTTCGATTATAGTCGTTTTACCATCTTTATGGCATTCGCGACTTTATCAACGTTACAGTTGGCGGATCGTAATTGAAAAACTATCCGGTACAACTGTGTTCGATGTTTACTCTTGGGCTCGAACTCGCGGACATCGGCTCAGGAGACAACAGACTTGTCAACTGAGCTATATCACAAGCCCTGTGATTAGCACAAAGTGATCGGTTTTTAAAGACTTTGTTTGTTTCGAATGATAGATCATATACTAACAAAATTTAAAAATCGTTCAGCACAAACATGATATAAGCTGCAAATAATTGGAGCAAGAATTTTTACGCAAATTTACATAAAAAAATCGTACTGATAAATACCATAAAAATAGATCCCACTGTTAAATGTACACGACCATTTGGTATGATTTCTTCTAGAAATAACTTTATTTTACTAGGTGTCCCCTTTTGTCTAAGATATACTATTTATAAAATAATTTCAATATACTTTTTATTGCCTTTAAAAATGTAAACTTTCAAAGAATTTAAAATCATATTGTTGATAGGAAAACTTTTCATATAGTTAAATCGAAATATTTCATAGATCTTGTAACAGGAACAATTAAGTATCTGAAAGTAAAGAAAAGTAATAAACTTTTAGTTGTGCGACTTTGAACAATTTATTTAATTTTCAAACAGAATTTACTCTTCTATGGTTGAGAAAATTCATGAAAAAAAATATGGACAACTCAATCGTTACGAGGCTTATAAAGTCAACGAAATATGTGCTCAAACACATCTTTTGAAAAAAAAAAACACCGCTCAAAATAAGTGATTTATCGATTTTTCAGATAGATTTAGTTTTTATTAAGAAATAAAAATTTTAGATTTTTAAAGTCGCTCAAATCGAAAATGGAGATAATATTCTAACAACTCTTTGATAGCATTAACACATATTTTATGGTTCACATTCAATAGAAATGTAATGGCAAGTGAAACCAAAATGTTTATCCAACATTTTACTAAAAGTGTTTAATGTACCTACATCTGAGTGCTGATTTTACAGTTTATCATAACAGATTTCAGAGCAATCAATTCTAAAATATTTAAATTATCTAAAATTTTACAATTTTAATTTATTCATTTAAATTGCGGTAGCCTTAAAGTTTGCACAAGGTCAAGGAAGTACAAAAAAATAAGAGGAATTACTAAATAATACATCATCATTATTAATAATATTTATTAAAGACCCGAATAACAAAATAAATTCTAATTTTGTTATTCGAGTCAAAGTACTTAATACTGAAGAATTTCGAAATTTTAATCAACAATTAAATTTCAAGACACTGTATTTTTTAGTAATTCCTTCTTACTTTCTGTATTCAGTATTTTCTTAAACTTGTGTAACAGTAACTGTTAAGCTACCGTTATATAGATGAACGAAATAAACTAAGTTAAAATTTAAGAGTGTCATTTACATTAGGTACTATTCTTTGAAAGTGTTCAAAACTCGATCTTGTATCGTCGAACGTTATTTAATTGAAATTTTTATTATTTACCAAACACGACATACTTGCTTTTTTTAAACTATGAAATAAATTTTTCAGTTGTCACTAACCAAATTTTATTCTGTATTTGTGGGAGGTGTTAAGTTCATGATCAACTTACCAATTTATAAGGTAGCACCTAAATTGTATTATTTCTTTACTTGTAGTGGTCAACATTCCAGCCCTCAACGAATTAGTGGTCACGGTCACATAGTATCGTCGTTTTTCCACAACATTCAATGACGGTTCTGGTTTGATAAATTTAGTTCGCTGTTAGTGTAAGGGAGATAAACTTTTTTTGCTCGTGCTTTAAGTTATCGATGAACGGGATACCTTGCTGCCAGACGAAGTGACACTTCTGAATCAGGCTCAGCAAAATCGTAGTCATTTCTGGCCTCTTTGGCTCCTTGAGACACTTGCCGCTTTATACACAGATATTTATGAGCTTCTTCAGCATGTAACAGAATCTGGTGGATCCTTAGAAGCTACCAATTGCACTTGTAAGCGACTAAGCAATGTTATCCATATGAGGCACACTTCGATTCCGATATTGTCGATTCTTTCTCCTTCTGCTTCACCTCTTTGTAGCCGATGGGGTGCCCTGAAGGCTGGAGTAGTCGTGGCACGCATCCTCTGTGTTCATTGGCACGTCCCGTTTTGTACAATTTCCAATATCGCTGCAAATGAACATGAATCAGCCTCAAATCAAAACAAGATTTTCTAACTTCATTCACTTACCTCATTCCCAGCCATCGGACGACTATCCAATAAAGGTGAAGCCATTTTTAGTACGAAATCCGCAAACACACGGTGCCGTGAAAGTTTTACACTTTTCCCGTATTTTCTTTGATAATCTTTTTCTTTCCTTTGTCCACTCTGCGACGGTTGCGAAAAAAAAACAAAACATTTGAATGTTTACTAACATTACACGATTAACAAATTCACACCAATGAGTAAAAAAATTACAATCATTCAATTTCCGCACGAAATTTCACTATTTGTTGTCATCCGCAATGTTTGTGCATGTTTTTGTCTTCCAATTCTAGCGTAATATTACAAAACGACGCAAATGATCACTGTGTTTAAAAATAAGAAATATGAAAAGATTGCATTTAAATATTTGCAAATTTAATCCAGCTTAAATAGCAAACAGTATTTTCATATTTTGTCCATCAAAATTAAAATATTTTATTTTCACAATTTCGTCGAACTAGATTTCGTTCAATGCTTTTAGTTGAAATAATATCTTAATATTTTTTGTAGTAGTTCAAATGACTATGGATTAATAAGTATATTTTGGAACCTTTTTATAATTTTTTAATAATTTCAATTTGGTCGAAATAAAAAATGACATTTTACTTTGGCGGATTGCCTGGTGTTGCAAATTTCTATGAGTTTTATGTTGGGTTGTTTTTAAACATAGGTATCTGTTCTATTTTTTTTATTGATAAAATTGATAAAGTTTGTTGGGATATGAAACAATCTCACCTTTACATTTGCGTACTTATCTGGATTTTCTAATGTGGACTTATTTTAATGGGAATTTTCACTGCTTTCACTTAAATATGAATTTCTCATTTTCTGCCCATCAAAAGAAAACCAAAAATAATAAAAAGTCTACCGCGGGGAGATTTTTAAAGAGAGAGATTTTAAAGAGAATAATTTTATGTTATTCGGAAGTTATGCCAAAAAAATTGTTCGGTCAATAGTTTTTATTGAATACATAGTGTTGAAAATAGTTTCAATATTTTTTTGAATTTTATGAATGCTAACTCAGTTTTTGAATCATTATGATTATCATTATAATAATTTTGAATCAGTATTAAGAAAAGTTCCACAATGCTGAATGAAGCTTAAAACAATCTTTGGAACCATACATGGCTTGGTCTGCAGTAAAAGTTTAAATTATATTTTGATTATACTTTAAAACCTCCGGTAAAATAAATTTTTACCGTTTGTATTCAACAACGCTAAAATTCATATGGAGAATTAAAAAAAAATGATACCTTAATGATGCCATTTTTGCTATGATAGAAAATCAATGCGCGCAAGATGTTGGTAATGACTTTATTTGTTGTTTTTCAGTTCAAATTAAATTCTATCGCCTTAATAAACCTGAATTTTCGTCGCAGTAAATTGAATACCAAATCATGCTATCATTTTGATCTAATTTTTCTTGTCTATAAGATTGAATGAAACAGGACAGGATTGTATGACAGCTCCATTATGCCTAGTTATGCTATCAAATTAAATTTTTCACTGAATTTGGATTTTTACTATGATAAACGCTGATACCAAAATGATGCCTAGTTTTGCTGTTCTTTTAATTGTACACCAAATTATGCTAACTTTTTGCTATTGATATCAAATTATGGTCTTTGCTTGCTGTCAGACAAAAATATTTGATACCTCAATGATGCCTCGTTTTGCTATTCTCAAAGAATCTACAACAAAATGTGCTATCAGTTTGCTGTTGACAGCTTATTTTGGTATCATTTTACTATCGATTTGGGCATCAAAGTCTGCTCGGGATGAGTTTTCCCTCCCCGAAGGATACAAAACCGGAGCAAATGACTAAGAATGATGTGACGAATCTGTTTATGTTCCCATTGCCTACACCGACAGGGTGATAAGATGCTTTTAAAATTCCCCTTCTCTCAAAGGACGTGGTAGAACTAGCGGGAAAATAGCAACATTTCCGAGGAGATGATTTGACAATATTGAGTTCCAATGCCTTGGAAAAGCCGATACTTTATTGCTTTTCAGATACCGAATATTCAAGAAATGTAAGTTTGATGACAATTGTTTGCCATTGTGAAACCAATATGAAGGTTGTTTCTGTTATCAGATCATGAAACCGGAATAGAAACGTTTCTATCAACCTCCATTCCGGCAAATAAATATGGTTAACTGGACTTATTGGAAAATGCAAACACTCCCCACCTTAACTAAGAGTCACTTGCTACTAACTTTTACTTTTAAAGTTAGAATATTAGCAAATTTTTTACGTCGAAAGTTAAGCTTAGATTCTCTTTTCATCGCGGTGTGGTCATAAATGATGTCCTCAACAAAGCTTGCTTGACATTCCGCAAATCGACTGTACTTTGTGAACAATCTACATGGAAGCCGAAAGAAGGGAAAAAATGTGCACAGCTATTTGACTAATCCATTGAGGTCTGCATCTAGGATAGCTAAACAGCTGAAATTGCCCAGAAAAACCGTATGCAAATCGTTGGAGTGGAACTATCGATCGGAAACTGCGTGGTATAATTTCGAAAACGATTAAGAATAATTCTAATCTGTTGGACCGTGATTTGGCCAGAAAATTCGGTGCTATCCATAGTACCGTGAAGGGATCAAGTCGTATCGAGTTTTCAAACAGCCAAATCGGACCATAAAACAGAACAGTGTGTCCAATCTGATCATTCCAAACATAGAATTTGTCTTCGCTACAACTTATTCTGTTTTGAAAAAGTTAACTCCGCGTCCAACTCCACTTCCAAGTCTTTCACTGAGTTTTGCCAAGCAATGATGCAGTCATTTTTTAAGCGGTATTCAAGACTGATATTGCTTAATTTCCGAGAATATGTTATAACGTTGCATTTTAAGGAATTGATCTAAAGGCCGAATCTACTGCAACACTCTGTGATCCTGTGTAAGGCATTTGGCAGAGTCACGCAATCCTTATAATATTTTCAAATCATCAGCTAAAACCACCACGAGCACATCAGTCAGCACTTCAGAAAATTCGTTCATAACAGCGATAAAAAGAAAGGGGTCCTAAGTGACTCCCTTGTGGAACACCACTGTTGATCGAGAAAATACTAGATCTCACGTTCTCCAGTTTGACGTATTGCGTTCTTTCGATCAGGTACGGACGAATCCATTGAAGACAGGAATCTATTCCGTTCTTGCAAAAGTTGGGAAAAATAGCATTTACCTACCAAAGTGGAGGCAGTATACTTATTCTTCTTCTTCTTACATCAACATGGCCAAAACATGTGGGCGTCCTGGAAAATGGAAGACTTGCGTCTTTCATTTTTCTTTTCAGCGTATTACCTGTTACATATTCCTATGCATTGCAGATATTACTACGGCCAGGTCAATCATGTGATGAAAACCGCGAAAGATGCAGGATACAGGGGTGGAATGAAGCGTGGAGATTCGTACCAAACGCTTCATATAATATTTTGAATATGGAAACACCTAAATATGAATTCATGTCATTTAGGAAAGTATATATGGAATATTGATACATTAAATGCTGATGAGGAATTAGGAAATTACGATACTTACCAACATTATACTCATCGCAATAATAAATTAGAATATAGAATATTACATTTGGGTTTCTGTAGATCAGTTATTTTGCCTTCGTATTTTTTCTGTATACTCTGTGGATAGTATGAGGGGTTAATGATCATACAAAATTTAGTAAACGGTTGAAACACAATGCAATTTATTATGTATTTCCATTGGCTTTGTAACCTGCAATGTAGCCTTTCAGGTTCTGTAGCTTGGTACAACCTGGGACTTCATTAAACCAAAGTAGAGACTGGAATATATCCCAACTATCACAGAACTGCATGCGTCCAAACATGTGTCGAACCAGGCTCCACCCGTTTTTCCAGCTTACTGTCAATTATTTCCCATTTCCTCAACCACTCCTTACTTCAAGGTGGGTGAGTTTCGAACAATCACAGAAGCAATTCCTACACACAAACCCCAACTCCTGCCAAAGATAGCCTTCCCCCTCCCAACTTTTCATTGGAAGGAGACACTGAGATATACTTTAAAACATTTAGAAATTTTTAAAGACCTGTATTAAATGAAGATAAATGATTCTAAACTCTACAAAAAGACAAAATTAGCTAATTTAAATTGTAACTGCGTTGGCAAGATTTGATATTTTCAATCATTTCGGAATTAAAATACATTAAACAGCATAATGAAAAAGCATGCGTGTCATCCTAACATTCTCTGTATTTTCCCCATTCTGGTGTCCAGTGAAAGCCGAGACTGAACAAATATTGTAATTATGGGTTAAAATAAAAATAATGAGTATGTAAAATAAATAAATTAGTAATTGAACACTTCGACGGAACTGGATGCTGATGTTCATATCAATAATACTAGTGCTTAATCAAAATATAGGCTGCATAATTCTTTTGTTATTTAAATCATTTTTTCAAAGTATGAAGACCTTGACACTCTGCTTGTTTCCCTGTTGTCGGGATCGAACTATCAATTTTCACCTATTAGAAAAAATAATATTATTTTTGTCCATGATCGGTGATGCAGCACGTCCCAATTAAGCGTTCGGAATGAAAGTTAAAAGCTTTCCATTCGTTGCTCTAGAAAAATCCGCAAACGTGTAAAAAGTTCTGTGAATCTTCATATGTTTCTCGCTCAGAGGCAGATAGAATTTATCACAGTAAAAAGTTTTTAAGTAAAATGAAACAATCTCACCCAATTCAACTAATCTTTGCTGGCTGCTAAGCACACTCTCTGCGAAATTGTTGGCGCATCTGGTAACTGCAGCTCTATTCCACAGACAATATTATTCCAAAATAAGCTATGCAAAAACCATCATAGCTAGTTATGTAAAAAAGCAACTAAAAAAAGCTTCCAATGCCATAAAATCACTTGTTATTTTCGTTGATTTATCAATAAAAGCACAATTCAAACACCACCGCTATGTGCTGTTGGTTCTTCACATTAAAAACACATTTTTTGCCAACCATTTGAAACTTTCCCAAGCAAATAGCGAAGGATCTTGGAAGCAAATCACTAGACATGATTAGTCACTTTCCTCAAATCCTTTTTTCCCGGAAAACAACTTTCTTTTCGTGGAATTGTTCTATAATCTGCACAACTTTTTTTTTCTCAATTTTCCTTGCATTTACAAAATTGCAACCATTGATTTATATGTCCTCACTGATGTATTTCATGACTAACAATCACGACTTTTCCATCCAAAATTCGATAGATTTTTATTTTTTTCTCACACTCGTTTTTCAACCGGGAGGAAAACGTTTTCTGCTCACATAATTACTCCGAGAAAGATTCTTTTTCCAAGGAAAATTCCACCAAAACTTCCAGCGAAAACTGGATCTGTACCGGTCCAGCTTCATTTTGATATCACATTATAACACATTTTCTTAACTTTCACAAAGAAATCGTTAATTTTTGTAAAATATTGGAGAAGGAAAAAAAACACGTGCGATTTCATCCAGTCGCCGCCTACTTCCTACCAAAGTGGAGGCAAAACACAGACATAAATTTAATTTCTTTCTAAAGCGTCGAAAACTACACCAATTGGACGTGATTCGAAATCTTATTCGAACCTATCGGAAGAATACAAGAGAGCGCTCTCATAGCTTCAATTCGTTGCCAGCCACAATGTTTTCCAGTTCTCTCATTGACAATATACATCATTTCCCACCTAATGTTTAGTCATCTGGATGTACTGTTAGTTGCAGAGAGACCATGACGATGATTTTTTTTCAAATTTACAGCCATGGCGAATTTTCTACGATATCCGATTTAAACTGACTTCAGAAAACGTTTTATACGATCTTGTCACTATTCTGTTAGAATTGCGATTCGCAACACCATTGTAAACGACTTAAGTTATCATTTCTGATACGATTTCAGGTTTGCTGGGAACTTTCCTCGTCGTTGTGATTCTCCAAACTTGCAGTAAATCAAAGGCGGCCATGTCGTCGATAAGAATTGATTCTTCAGGCAAACGGACTTTTGTTTGGCAGAAAGTGAAGATCACTCTTTATATCTCCATACCAATTTGGAATTTCCAATTATGATCACACCACCGGAAGTAACCGTTTCAACACAAATCGATTTACGATCATTTTTGTCACATTTTGTCACAGTTATCGAAAGACTCTGCATGTTTTCTCAAATACGATTTAATGAGGGGCCAAGTAACGAATAGCTGCAAGTGTTCAACCGTATTCGGCTTGCAACTCGAATTCAGCACAAAACTGTTCCTCGCGGTCGTCGATCGTAAACTTACGCAGGCTAATCGCAGTGTAGTTCATGATGGTTTTGAGAGTAGGCCTTCAAATCACCGATCTTCGTCTTCGCGCTAGCGATTTGCTTGCGTTAGTAGCTCATTTAGTCTACTAGTCTGGTAGTTTATCTGTTTGTATGTCAATCTGTTTCGAAATGCCCTAGGGGCTGGCTGTCGAGGATGACGAGAAGTTGTTGCAATTAGAGGTCATCCTAAAGTTTAGAGCCTAAACATGACTCGGTGATGCATTTTGTCATTGCTATCCCTTAGCCACTTGATAGGAAAACCATTTTAGAACACGTATCCGTACGGACGGCCTTGAACAAATTTCAGCTGACCTTGGTGGTCCTTTTTCTTTGGAGTTTTTCTTTTAATGGATGCTATAACCAATGTTACACTTCACTTTGCGACAGGATAATTTTCCAACTGTATAAATCGTCGATGGAACTTGGGTAGTCACGGCAGAACGTTTCTGTTCCTTGAAAGCCTAACTACCCTCTCCAAACGCGGCAGCAAAAGAGGCATCGTTACGGTACTTTTTGTGCGACCTGCTCCAAAGTATTGAGGATGCACAAAGTCCGTATTTCATCTGAATTCGCATTTTTTTGTATATTGGTTCGGAATGCAGCTCGTTAACTGTCGATTGATGCTACACAGAAATAAATTTACGGTTGTTATACGATCGAGATTGTTTGAAGGATGTTGTCATCCACGCGAAACTCAAGTCCGTGATCCGGTTCGAAGGACCAAATGCCGATAGAGAGTGACGATCGAATCCATCTTTCAGCAACCCCTTATCATCTCATCTGTAAGCTAACTGCTCTTCTTGAACATCATTAGAACATTCAGAACATACATTTTTATTTTAATACAGATTCTGTTTACGTAGATCGAGTCTGCGAGGCGTTTAAGCATGGTTACAAAAAAATTATTCTATTTGTCCTATCAATTCCTTTTTTTTATGAATATATGAGAAGACATTTAAAGTTTCTTTATTGTTTCTTATTATATTCGCAAGCGGAGACGATGTGTCTGTCATATTAATGGAATTTTTATTGAATTGCCAATTATCTTAGTGCGGTATCTTCAATATGAGGGAATCTTTATGTGCTTTTCTGACACTAACCGAGAATGCTGTTTCTGGCATTATATTTTTTATTTTTGTGCATACTATCATCGTGATGAAAACAAAGTAGAGTCATAAGATTATATGAGAAAGTAATCGGTTGTACGACATCCTATTTGTACGTTCTCTATGTTTGTCAGTTTACGTTCAGATTCTATTGAGCGCATCTTAAGATGAGCATAACACGATTGCATTCAATGCATTCTGAGTTTTTCAAGAAGTAAAAATTCTATAAAATATTTTTCCTGTTCAGGATTGAATGTTAGAAAGTGATCTGTTTTATTTCACTTATTGTACTTTTTTTCTAACTTCAACAACGATTTTTGTTTGTATTTCTATTCAAGTTGTTAACCGAATGTCATCCAAAACTCCATGGAAGTAAATTTTTGACAAGCCACTCAAACCGGAACGTCCCTTCCGTATTGACGCCGATCTGTTCAGCAATGTAGATGGAATAAAATCATCCATCGAATTGGCGTTGTTGAGTTACTCGTTTCGAACGGACTTGTGGAATTGCATTTTCACGGTTTTGTTGTTTTCCGCATAATTTCCATAGCTCGGACCAACGAAATCAGGCCAACCCTTCGCCGTTTCACGCTCGGCCATTTTGCATGGATTGGATTCGCTGATCGACTTCCAGCCGAGTGGGTTAAGCTCCCATGAATGAATGAATAATAGTGAGACGGCGGGGGTGTTTGGGTTGAGGTGATGTTGGCTTGATATTGTGTATGAATAACATGAATTATCCTGATGAATATACATGCGGTTTCTGGGAACCTTTAGTCGGTAGCTGTAGTGTGATGATGGGTGGAAATTTTGCGTAGCAATAGGTGCTCTGTTTTGGAAATCAGGCAGAAAATCCTGGGATCGATAATTTCACTCGACGAGGCTTCTGTTGCTTGCTTTCGAGGCGGTGAGCTGCTGATGTTGACTGTAAGTCTTGCTTATGTAGCACGAATTGGATTTGCCAGATTTTGGAATTAACTTGCTAATGAACTTTACGTTTGGTGAAAATAAATGGGTTTTTGTTGGGGTCGCCTATAAATTACGGTTCGCAACACGAGAGGCTGGAAGGATTAACAAAACTTTGCAGCTAATGTTAAAACACAAAAATGAGCCAGCAAGGTTTTTTTGTGTCATAGCTGGAAGATTTCTCCTTTCAATTTCCGTTCTAGGCAATTGGATATTTTCACATTTCACTGAACAATCTCGTTTCATATTTTAATGCAACTTTGTTAATGCTAATTTTTAACCTCCGCTTGAATTTATTCCAATTAGATTTCGTTCATTCGCGATTCAGTTGATTGATTACAAATTGAATGACATTATTTTCACTTGAATTGCTGATTTCTGTTATTATTGTGGGGTTCCAAAAAGTCCAACACTTGATTGATTTATGTTTTGTCACACATCCCGCGATCTTATTTTAACCCGCGACCCCGCGATAAAAATAACCTTCATAGGATTTCGACATACACTGAACATCAATTTTTGACGGTCGCCATAGAAAAAGAAAAAAAAATCACCGCGCAAAATTACACAATTTGTAGTAGATACAAATAATTCTGGTAGCTTAAAATTTTTAATTATTTTTAGGGGAACAAACTCAATTTCTTTCCAATGTAATTGAAATTTAAGTTATTCAATGCATACAATCTCTAGTGTCTAGATTTTCTATAACACAAAATTACCGATTTATCGGAACGAGCCCACCAAATGATCAAATTGTTTTATAAGTGTATCTTCTGTAAAAAATGATATCCAGACCAGTTCACCTATACAATACACACCGAAGGAAAGCCAGAACAAAAAAAAGGTAATTTACATCAATTGTCGGTAGTTAATTTTCCCCATTCAATTGCCCTCTTCCATTCAATTACTCTAAAGCTCCCCACAAAGCCACGAAAATCACTTCAGAGCGGCAACTTTCATCGTCCCTGGAGCAGGCTCATTCACACAGGATTCACAGGGACTGGGACCACCCACAGAAAAATTGAAGTGATTTACCGTTCAATCAATAAGAACGAAGGCCAAAATTCCTTTCCTTCCACCTCCCTTGGATCCAACCTAATGCTAATTAACGCAGGTGTGAACACAGCCAATCCATCTACATAGCTAGCCAACCCTCGAAGCCGGCTAATGGATGACCCCCCTCTTGGGTCGGGGACCGTGTGATTAATCCCTCCCACGCTACTATTCCCCCGGGCTAGCCACTCTTATTTTCTTATCAAACTGCGGTGGCGTCCCCTGTTGTTGGCTCACAGATATGTAAGTACCTTCACTTTCATTTATCTGTGTTGGCCACTCGACGATGGAGAGAGGACGATCCCAGTTTTTTTTTCTTGTTGAATAACTTTTTTTCTGAGCCTGCCCAGCTCGATTGAGCGCTCGCCTACAGGTATCCATCCCACTTGAACGGGATTGCAGCTCTTCAGAAATTTTTGAAGAAAGGTCTATTCATGTTTTTCGGACGGACTAAACAGTAAAATGAGAAAATATCCTTTTGAATGTTTTTTTTTGAGTAAACGATAAATCTTGCTTCACCCAACAACCTAAAATCACAAATTCGTATCTGGCATGAATTAAGGTAATTTGTGAGGGGTGGAAAAACCATCGTTTTTTTTTTTCTTCCAAACCCTCGTAAGAAATGAACACTTTTCAATTTATGTAATGAAGGAAAGAGTGTGAGAATTGAAAAAAGGCCAATTTTGAAAGATACTCCCACTGAACATATATAATGCAATTACCTTTTTTTCGTTTTTCTCCGCCCATCATGAGCTAATTTTACAATTTAAACGTTTCAAAAATTTTTGATCGTCATGCCTTATTATGCTATTATTAATAAAGGGCGGTTATGGTTTAAACCTCCTCCCCCCTCCCCCCTCCTCATGAGGGTTCAAAAATGTCAAGATAAATGTTCTCCTTTAAACTCAAAATTTAAATTTCTATTCAAATTTTGATGAACGACTAAAGTGAATCAGAGTTACAATCTCGACTCAGAACTAAGGCCAAAACCTCGAAATCTTATCTCAGGTCCACATAATATTACAGTATTACAGTTTTTCAAAAATATCCCGAATGTTTTCACTTTATCTGCAAAATCAAGGAGAAATTTAAATTGTGTGATCACAATTATGTATTTTGGGTTCAAAACATTTTTTGAGCTAATTTCATCTAAATAAACTGGTTAATGTGTTTCGAAGAAAAAAAACAATGTTTTGAGTAGTTTTCTTCTTGATTTTAATAGAAGAACTCGCAAATTTGGGTTGTAAATAAGGTTATTAGATATATTTTATCCCGGATTTGTCCTGCCTGGATAAGTGCGGAAAATATTTGATAAGTTTAAGGTTAAATTGTTTCTGATGTTCTAGTTTCTATAATATTCTATAAATTTTTTGCTTGTAGTCTAATTGTGAAATCTGTGTCCAGTTTATTTTTCTGGATCCGATTTACACTTTGGTTCACATTGGGACAGAATCCTGATTGGAATCTTCGTTCTGCATTTGCAACTAAAAAAAAGATTAATTTTCCATGTTCGAAACTCATCATTCCAGAATATTAAATGACAATATTTAAAATTACAAACCATTTTTAAGATTTGGATTTGAAATTTTTACTCTTAATTCTTAGGCAGAATGGAAACTCAAAAAAGTTTCACAATGATGATTCAGAATTGAAATATCAGAGTTTCATCATTTGGAATTTGAATCACTAGTTTAACGAAAAACGATCGGAAAATAGAAAAATTAGTGATTAGATTTTTAAAACAAAGTGGCCTATTCAATGTCATCTAAACTGTAAAAACTACATTTTTTTAGAGGGTGAAATCAATAGGTTAATCCCTCATTAAATAAAACCTACAAAAAGAAAAACTAGTTGAATTACGAATAAAAAAATGAAAAAAGAATTATTATAGAAAACTAGCTGACCCGGTAAACTTCGTTTTACCTTCTTATGTATACATCGTAATAAATGTTTGATTTCATCTACACGCTCTTAAATTCATCGTGCTTGCAAATCGATTCTTATGGAAATCGTAACAAATAAAGTTGAATTTGTATTGGGACCACCTTCCATAAAAGTGAGAGTTCTTGAAACTATTATACAAACCATCTCTGACCCGAAAAACCCTCGGATACCAAATTTCACTTCATTACGACCGACCATTCATACGTACGTGATGTTGTTACAAAGAAAACGCCTCCATTTTTATATATAAGAAGATCAGAGATTCAAAAATACAAATAAGAGATCTCCGGTTAAGCAAATGCGCTTTTTGGCTCATATTTATTGAAAATTTTTGTTTGGAATTTAGATTCAGAAATCGATTCCAAATAAGGAATTGAAATTTTTTGTTAAGGTTCAAAATGCAGAATTCAGAATCAGAATGAAAATTCAAAATTGCAAAAAAAAATAATCTCAAACAGGTGGAAACCACCGTTATAAAATGGGATCTGAATTCATTTTCAAAATTGCTTTTTTTTTTGAAAAATATTAATTTTAATTCAATTTTTTTTCACAGGATTTTAAAAATGAAATTAATTATGAATGATAATTTTTTGTTGATAAAATAACTTTTACTTAATCTTCAGGTTCAGGAAAACTCAGCTGGAATAATATCCCAAGCAACCAAAAGTTCGGATATCGCTTAAGGAACGAACTAAAAAGTTCATATATAGCTGTTCAAAAGTTCTGTGGAACTTTTTTGCTGTTCAAAATGTTTTTTCGAGGTCCATGGAACTTCATTCTTCATCAAGTTCAGCCAATACTCAAAAAAAGCTTTAAAGTACTGTTTTGGTTTCTGTTTCTACTTTTTGGGAACTTTAAAAGTTTGTATGATGAAAAACAATCTACTTATTACGTACTTCTCATTTTTTTTCAAAATCAAGTAGCTATCAAGGGGTTGCAATCTTTTAGTACAGCTCAATAGTTCGTAAAAAATATCTGTTGTGCTTTTTTGTAAACTTGAAAGTTTTTAATTAGTTCCAACGGGCGTTCAAAAGCAACTTCGCATTATAGAAAGATTTAAAGGCTTAAATATACTTTTTTCGAACTTAAACATGTGTTTGCATAAATAAACACAATGTGAACTACACATTTTGTTCCCGAAGAACTTTTTAACAACTTGAAGGTGGGAATTAAGCAGAAATTAAGAACCTGAAAGTCATTTAAAAAAAAATTATCATATCGAGTAAAATCGTTGCCTACTCATGATGTTCATGTAGGGCAACAATTACGGATCTCGACTTTCAAGCGGTGATCTCGGATTCGAGGCTTGGTAAGAACATGTTTTTTTAAATGTAATGTGAGTTAGTAGAAATATGGTTGATTAATATGAATCAAATTAGCGGACTTAAGAAGGCAATTGAAGGAGCGAAAGAGTATTTTTTACATTTTTTAAGCTGCTTATAAAGTGGATTTTGAAGCTGGTTAGAAGTTGTTTGGCGATTTATGCGAACCTTTTGTCAACTTTCAAGTTCGTTTAACTACTTAAAAACTGAGCTCAAAAGAAGTAGTACATATAAGCATACTCGATTAAGCTGATCAAACCCGATAGAGGAATGTTATCCGAACTTTCGTTTGCTTGGGATAGTATTGGTTCAGTGTTTAACATTATTTATATTTTAGTTAAAGTATCAACAAAGATTTAAACTAAAATCGAGTTTACAAGAGTTGAAAATAAATCTGATTTGAACCTCAAACTTTTGACGTTTTATTAATAATATTTCGGATTATTAAAAAACAAATCAGAAACATTAACGTTTGTAGAAAAATCCAAAAGAATACTGCTTGGGATTAGTAGAACAAGGTCAATGTTCAAAAATTGTTCTCTTTTTTTATAAAGACCACACGTAGTGAATTAATCACCCGTTGTCTTAATAACAAAAAAATGGAACGTTGACGTGCAAAATTGACACAGTTTGGCATCACGATTTGAAAATAGTGCAGAATCTAATTGAATCTTTTGAACTATGCTCAGCTCTTGGTAAATTTGAGGGAACACCTGCAACTTAGAAAACACAACCTTTTTTTTTTAATTGTAAGAAAATGCAATTCTAAAACAAATTCTTCATCTGTATGTATGTTTTTCAAGCATTTTTTTTCAGCGGAATTCGATTTTACACGTTGAAAGTATTTCAATCTTTTATATTATTGACAATGCCGAAGACCCCAATAAAGCAAAAAAGGCAACAGATTTTTTTTAAAATTTGTATTAACATTTTCAAAGAAAAGTTTTCTATAAGAAATTAAAAATTTACAGAAATAATTTACATTCTTAAAACAAATCACTGGGAGAACTAAGTATGAAAACCTCTGTGATATTTTAAAGTGTAGCCATAAAAAAGATGTAAATTTTATGCATGGAGTTTCAACTTACAGGAAAACTAATGGCTTTTTATAGCAAGCAAATTTACTTTAAGTCAATTCAGAATTGCTGGGACATTTTCTTAGTCCTTTCTAATCCAATTAATTGTTTTTGTTTACAATTTTATCACTTCCACGGATAATAATTTTGGTCAAGCACTATTCCTTCTTATGGTTGTTGATGAGTTCTGATGAGGGTGGCGGTGCTTTATGGAGTTTGAGGCGACAAAAGGTCAAAAACTGAACTTTATCAGATCGCTTTTTCTATTTCTACTAATTAATAACTTAATTTTTGACTAAGATATCCGCAGTTTTTCAACTCATTATCTTGGATACTAAACGCACCATAGACATTAGACTTTCAAAAATCGAAAAAATTGTATGATGAAGAAATAAATATTCCAGAAGAGAATATTTTTTTCCTAAAATTCAAAGTACACCATATGAAAGCTTATGTTTATAGCTTTCATTTGAACCGTTTAAAATTTTTGCACACTAAATTGATCTATGATAAAAATGATTAAATAAACATTTTTTTAAATGTCAAAAACTTTAAAGCCTTGTCAAAAAAACCCCACATTGTCCCATACTCCGCTTTCGATATCTTGTCTTAGGTCCTTAAAATGGATTGAAAGAGTTGCCAGGCACCTTAAAGCACCTTTTTTAGAGAGCTATATTCAAATAAAGCTGAAAATATCCTGAAAATGGGTAATTTTTACCCTTTAATGAGTAATAATTGAATTAAGTTGTGGTTGGTTTGTCAAAAAAAAGATCTATTCTCATTATTAATCAATTATTTCACACATTTTTCTCTTGAGTTTCGATACTATTTATCATTTAATTATCAACCAGTCTAATAAACGGCATCCAAAGGAAATAAAAAGTAGGGTCGAAAATAACACCATCCATCTTACTTTATAAGTTGTTTTTAAACATTTTTTTTTATGAATTTGTCTAAAATTAGTAAAAATTTTAGGTTAGGTTTATGTTTTCGACCGGGAAGATGTTTTTGAATTATAATTTTTGGTTTTACGGTCTAAGATTTTAATCAAACAACTTTTTATTTGAAATACCCGACGTTTCGACCATTTTTTGTGGTCTTCCTCAAGAGAACTGGAAATTTATTTTAATCGGTATAATTAATTTTGAGCATTGTTAGTGAACTATTCTTAAATGTGTTATGAGTTACTTATCTGTCTGCTGTTATTGTCAATATCGTTTTTTTTTTCAACGGCTAGGTGTCCAGTATGTGCAGCTCTGTAGGGGTACTATTGTTATTACATTTGCAGTCATATTTTTGAATATAGATTCTTACAATTTGAACCGGATAAAAAAGATTGTTTTCCATCCTATGCTCGCACTTTAACGTACTTTTTGAATTATGAATTTTGTGTTATGTGGATAATCAATCCTAATCCACGTAACACAATATCCATAATTCAAAAAGTACGATAAAGTGTGACTATAGGAGATCGGATGAAAAACGATCTTTTCTATCCGGTCCAAATTGTAAGATTCTAAATTAAAAAAATATGACTGCAAATGTAATAACAATAATACCCCCACAGAGCCAGTGATGCCAACTGTTTTTCAGAAATGTCTGGAAGATTTAAAAAAAAATCTGGAAAAGTCTGGATGGCTAACTTTATAAGTGACGACCTTTTTTTTTTGTTCGCCAGATCGCAATATTGTAGTCTAGGAATCAATACTCATTATTTGAAAATAATCTATGTCTGAGTCTATGTGAACGAAAGCTTGAACAAGCTTAGACCCATTCAGCTGTCAAAATAACTTCTGTGTTCTGTGTTCTGCTTCACAGTTAATTAAGTGTTTTTCTATTAAGATTTTTTGAGCTTTTGGATTTCAATAGTATTTTTTTTTATTAATACGTTGAGCTTAAAGAAATTTCTGGACAAATCTGGATAATTTATGAAAAGTCTGGACCAGACAACATGAGGCCTGCATTTCTGGTTGACACATAAAAATCTGGAAGATTCCAGAAAAATCTGGAAGGTTGGCAACGCTGCACAGAGCTGCAAATACTGGAACCTAGCCCTTGAAAAATAAAAAACGATATTGACAATAACAGCAGACAGATAAGTGAGTTTACACATTTTAGAATAGTTCACTAACAATGCTCAAAATTAATTATATTAAAACAAACTTCCAGTTTCCTTGAGAAAGACCACAAAAACCGGTCGAAACGTCGGGTATTTCAAACAAAAAGTTGTTTGATTAAAATCTCAGACCGTAAAAAGCCAAAAATTCTTATTCAGAAACTAGTAAAAATAGTAATTTTCATACAAAATATTCAAAATTCACAAAATAGTCCAAAACCCCAAATAATACTTTTTGTAACCTCATTGTATGGAACTGGGGCTAGCGATGGAGTCGATGGAGGCGGAATTGATGTGAAATTTGTTTTTTGGTTTGGGGCTTTGGATGAGGAGTACTTATAGGCATCACCAGTGAGAATAATCTCTTTCGTGGAGATGCGGTACAAGTTTTCTAGTTGCCGGACATGATATTGGAAGCTATAGCGAAGATAAAGCTTGCGTCATTTAGAATTGGAACAAACTTTTGCTCATATTTTGCTAGCTTCCTCGAGCCTCGAGCCAATCGTCGGAGTGGAACTGTTGACCGGAAACTGTGTGGTATGATTTTAAAGACAATTGAGAGGAATTCCAATCTGTCGGACCGTGATCTCGCCAGAAAATTCGGTGCTACCCATAGTAACGTGAGGAGAATTCGACTTCGGGAAGGAATCAAGTCGTATCGAGCAAGCAAACAGTCAAATCGAAAAAAACAGAATAGTGTGGCCAAAATCCGTGCTCGGAACCAATACCACTGGCTGACCAAGTGCGACGGATGTCTTCTGATGGACGATGAAACCTATGTCGAAGCTGACTTCGGGCAAATCCAGGGTCAAAACACTTTACTTGGTAACGGCTCGGGGGGATGTTCCAGCCATGATTTGGCAGGGCATTTGCTGCTGTGGCAACAGAACAAAAGTTTTCGTTACAAATAAGACAATGACGTCGGAACTACTCCAAAAAATGAGTCTCCAAAAACGAATTTTGCCGTTCATTCGAACCCACGACCATCACGTAATGATTTGGCCAGGTTCTGTATGAAGAGAAAGGGGCTCGGTTTTTTTCTGAAAAACCTTAACCCACCTAACTGTCCCAGTTCTGCCCTATTGATGAATTCTGGGCAAACCATACCAGAATAATTTTTTTTATTGTTTTTCCTTTAAAGTGCAGTAAACAACCTTCATTTTTAGTAAAAAAATTTTTTTATTTTGTTTACATAACTCCGAGATAGACCCGCAATAATGCGTCCAGATTTAAGATGATCTATGCTTTATCTTCTCATAACAATTGAAGTTCATGTTTTGCTATTAGCAGTTGTGATTAAATTTGATTTCATAGTTAGATTTGAACAGAAGCCATTTCTATGACAATCTTAGAGATTAATATGAACAAGTCGAAACGGAATACTCTTTCCCTTAAAATAAAATCACACTTGTTGAGAATGGAACCCATCCTTATGGCTGTGATATTCTGTTGTTACATAAAGCGCGTATAGCGATAATACTTCTGATGTAGCCATCCGTGCCAACAATGGCTGAGCTTATTTATGTTTATTGATAATAACCGTGCTCCATTTCTGTTTTTCTTCTTTTTTCAGATTCAAAAACGTCTTCACTTTTGGCTCCCAGTAATACGGTATACATTGTTGTGTAGAAGAAGAACAACTCACTTTCGGCATCCAGCAGGACCCCAACTGTCGCGACTGTCGTTTCCTCGGGTAGTTGTTGTTTTTCGTTGATGCTGGTGTTGTTGTTGATGTTGATACAGATGTTCGTTCCGGGGGTCCCACAAACAGTGTACAAAGACACGCGCACGACGATTCATCTACACGACACAGACACGCACCCACACGCCCAAACTAAATAATCATCGGCTCGGCGTTTCGTCATGTGAGTACCTCCTTCCCAGCATAACAGTATGCAAAACGAGAAGATTCGTTTCGTTCATATTTCTTTGTTTCCACGTATCGTACGCGATGATGATCACTCATCATGGCCCCGGGATACACACAATCTCCTCCGGCGTTGTTTGAAAAATCGCTCACTTTGTTTACTTTTGCTGTGCCGATTTTTCTTCCTTAAGTATTTGCCTGCCTTCTGTTTGTGCAAAGGCCTGACTTTGCGAGTAACCCTTTGAGGGAGGGCGATTGTTCATGAACTTTAGAATGACTTCCTGAAACAAAATTTCACTTTATTAAACTTTTTGTTTCCATTGCAAATATTTTTTCTGTGCTCTTGTTTTAATTTAAAATAACACTAGAAAGACCATATCAATCTAAATGACAGGTTGGACACTTAACATTTCTTAAACATACTACTTTATAAAATTCTCAAAAATTAAACTTTTCGAATATTTTGAATCTCTGCAAATCTGTGAACATATTTCTTATTTCGCTATCTCTTTTAATCAGCGAAATAAATGTCACCATGGACACTCGGACCGTGACTAGTCAAAATAGCTTATAAAATTCACAGCCCTATAACATAAACAAAAAGAAACATTTTCGCACGCTTTTTGTTTTATTTGCAAGCTGCATTCAAAATTGTTAACCCTAGTGGATTTTTGATGTGTAGAAGTGTGTCTATCATTTAACAATTACGCATTTTCAAAATACAGTCTTGATGATTTATAGTATGTTATGTTGACCAACTATCATTAGTAATATGAATAATTTGTAAGATGATGTCTTCAATACGTATCATTTTATGAACTAATATTTAAAAAAAATGGCAATGAAACTTGTGGAAACCACTTAAATACCAAGTTGTGGTAACGGCCACTTACTCGAACGTGTGGTGGATGCACGAAAACCTACTGGCAGCGATGATTTGAGTGTCTATTTTAATAATTAAAAGTACATTCTAAAATTTTTGCACAATATTTTTTAATGTGTTTTGAGAAACAATTTTGAAACTTGGTCCACCCTATCCCGAGATGACCGGCTTTGAATATTGAGTGCGATTTTTTGAAAAGGTTCTTACTTTAAGTTAAGTTTACGGTACAAAACTAAAACATTATTTCTGAACAAATTACTTCCAAAATACCTATTGCTCATTATCTTTTAAATGAGGTTAGTTGATTTGCAATATGACCTAAGACGGCTGAGATATGAACGATCAAAATTTGCATGGTTTTCAGCGGGTGATCCCAAACTTTTGGTCGGCAGTGTATGTTATGACATTGACTGATCTTCTGGCAACCCCTACACTAAATTCACGCTATCTCAGTTGCTTTGAAAGTTCTGAAGATGGTCATTGCTAAGGTTGCCAAAATTTCTTCAGCTCGTATTCGGGCCGGACAAATCCGGGCCATTTTGTCTAAAAACCTCCAAACCTCCAAGCAAAATCCGGGCATTTGAATTTAAAATTTTCGACCAAAAATCCGGGCAAATTTGGTCAAAATCTAGGAATAATTCATTACGAAAGAAGAAAAATTTTGAAATATTATTTTTTTCATTAAAACTTATCAGCAGATTTTAAATCGTATTTTAGCCGGGTGGTCACTCATTCGGAAAACGCAGGAAATAGTCGGGAATTCCTCCAATAAATCGGGAATATTTTTCTCATCCCTTGAAATGCTCCAAAAAACAGAAATTTTTTGGTTGAATTTTTGCGGTCTTAAATATGTTAACTCCTCTTGAGCTTGCATCTACTTTTTTGTTTGAATGACGCGGAATGTCTTAGAAAAACTTCCGATTATATGCATATGGAGTCAAGTTAGAGGTTCGTCGTTTCCTTGAGAGAAAATTGTAAAAGATTAGTTTATATTGGGCTTGCCAGACACTTTCAGAAAAAAGCGTGACATATTTCATGAAAAAAGCGGGACATTTGGGAAACTTTTTAAAAAGCTTCATTGTATAGCCAAACTTATACGTATACATACCATCAACCAAAGTTTTTCGCGAACTAACACGTTATTTGAGAGGAAATATTTCAACTACATGTAAACGGCAGATTTAATACCGCGTATAAAACCTTTGTGTAGTTACAAATATATTTCAAATTTGTTTATAAATTTTAAAACTCAAGAAAACTTCTATCATTTTACATTTTGGAAAATTGAGTCTAAAAAAGTGGTTTAAAATTTTAGGCAATTTAAAAAAGATTCCAGCGAAAAATTAAGATCTATAATCATTATTACGCAACTTAAACAATATTTTCTTCATACCAAAATTATTAACATTGAATTGAATAAACGTCCGTTCTTGGAGCACTGAATCAGAAACTTAATGTAATGCTAAGAACATTAGAGTTATTCAGTATTGTCTTTTATAAACTACTAGCTGACCCGGCAAACTTCGTTAAGCCTTTGAATTTCGCAAAAATAATGAACATGTAAATAAGCAGAAAATAGGTAAATAATTATTTACGCTCATGAAACTGGATTGTTACCTTCAAACGGAGTGAATCGACGCAGTTTTTTGACTATTTTCGTAATACTTTTGTCATATTATGGTTGTGCCTACCTCCAGGGGCAAAAATCTTCGAAGAAGATTGACTTCCAACAAAACTGGAAAGCGAATATCTTCTGGCATAAAGTTAAAAATCTATTTTCTTCCGTTTTACATTTTTTTTTTCATTTACAGAGGATCCTTGATACCGATATGTTCAATTTCTATTAACCCTAAGATAAGTGCCAAAAAGTGTTTTGTTGAAATGTGTCGTCATTTTAAGCAGTTTTGATCAACTGTCTTTCCTTTTTCGCCAAAACCATGTTTGAAATTTTCTTTACGTATAGGTACCAAACTTGTAGAAATGGCACAACACTTTTCATGGTATGGAATTTCGCGATTTTTTTTTATGCTGCAAATATATAAATATCAACAAATTTTCATATACCATTCTGTTTTTCGTTATCTTTCATGCATTTGATATGTTCTCAATATTAGATAATCTCCTCTTAATTTTTGAAATCATCTTTTTTATATCGACTTTAACTTTATCATATTTATCGAGAAATGGATGCTTAAGCACTGAACAAAGAAAATTAGAACATTCAATATATGTGTATGTACATGGAATTTTTATTCACAGCAATTTCAAATCAAACGGTTATGAAATCTTTTTTTACTTTGAGATCTTGAATTCAAAATCTGAAATGAAATTCAAAAAAGTCATTGCAAATCTAATTCAGATTTCATTATCTATGTTTTGGATCTTGAATCATATTTTTGTCGAGACTAAAATTTTTATTTTCAAGCTTCTTGTATTTGAAGATGTTATTGAACCAATTATCTGTTCTTGATCTGTTCAAATTATGAATTTTATTTTTACAAAGTCAACCCTATTTATATCCTTAATTTTGTTTAGTTTTTTAGCACCTTAGTATGAAAGGAAGAAGTGGATAGTATCTAACATTTCCTTGGTTTTCTGATGAAATTCACATAGAATTACAAAGTTAATATCATTCTATTCTCGAACTAACTCATTACATTCTTGACGTTTACAAAAACCAAGTAAATCAATTTATGGTCGTCTTTTTCTATTAATTAAAAAATATACGTTCTCTTGATGTCATACCATAAATATGAACAGAAGATTCTGTAATGGAATATTTCATTGTTATCTGTTCAGTTGTTTTGGATATGTCAAAACTTCCACAGTCATACGTAGAATATTATTTTTCTTGAATAATATGACAGTCTTTCATTTTACCGGAAAATAAACAAAACAAAATAACGGAGTAAATAAAAGAGATCAGAATTTTTCCCGCGCGTATCCTGGTCAGGCAAATTTATTCTATCTTAAAACCTAACAATATCCGGGCATTCGATTTCAAAATTGTCAATCAAAAATCCGGGCAATACCAGGCAAATTTGGGCTAAATTCAGAAACTACTCAAAAAAAAAAAATAAAACGAAAAGCACTTTACTAAATTTTTTTCTTCGAAACGCATCAGAAATTTTGGAAGATGCCTTAGAAGAATCAGACAATTTTGAATCGTATTTAAAGCATCCAGAAACCGTGCATGATTATTATGTTAAAAATTGCTCAACAAATTTCGTTTTAGTACGCAAAATTTAAAAAAAAATTAACTTAATAAGAGATTTTTTTTTTGGCAAATGAAATGATTAAATACGTAAAATTCGGGTTTTTTTTTATCAAAATCCGGACAACCGGGCTGGATGACTTGACCGGGCCCTTTAAATTTTGTTTTATCAATTACCCGGTCAAGTCCGGGTAAAACCGGGCAATCCGGCTAGCTTTGGGTAAATTAGCTTAAAACATGTTAAAGTTGCCTTGATGTTGAAGAAAAAATGACAATTTTCGAAAATAAGTATACTCCATGCCGGTTTATTGCGTTCTTTTTTTTTTCACCCCATACGGAAGGTGAACAATTACATCCAAGTATCCATTTTACTGGTGCCACGTGAAAAGTAACACTTACAACGAAAATGGGCGCCAAAATTTCCTATAGAGAGATGGATTCACATCAGTAAGCCTTGATTGCTTTTGGCGCCTTCCTACTCTGGGAGGTTCGAATGAAAAAAAAATTGAAATTGGGTGCCATGACTTTTATTTGATACGAATAAAAACTAAAAATTAATTTTCAAATTCCACAAAAACATTTTCGAAATTATCTCTTCGTTGTGTTATTCTTCGCGTGAAGACGAACACAACAAAAAAAATTGCATGCAAATCGGATGATCCAGTGAAGAGTTTTGCGTGTTCGCACATTTCTGTATGGCCTGTCTCTCTCCCTGTTTTATATATATAGAAGAAGATGAAAAATGCTGCTTATTTTGAAAAAAAAAAACGTATTTGCAAGATTTTCTGTGTAGAAGCAATGAATTCAAATTGAGCCTAAGTTTGATTTTTTCAAGTGTAAGTCAGTTAACTTTGTAGAAGTTTTCCAAGAAAAAAACGCGGAACATTTTAAGGAAAAAGCGGCACGGCGGGACATTCAACAAAAAAGCGGAACATGTCACGCTTTTGCGGAACGGATGGCAACCCTAGCTTTAGCTTATATGAATTCATTATAGCAAAAAGTGATTCCAAATCTTGGAGTATGAAAAATTTCACGATGACGTAGGTTAAACTTCACAGTACTTCGAATAAATTCTTTCTTTCACAGATTTCTTGAACTGTTGAATCTATGATAAAACGGTTCACCATGAAAAAGTTTTTCATGTGCGTTGATTAATGTTGAGTTTTGGGGCTTTGAATACTTAAATTTATGCTTGAGTTTAATATTTGGAACTTTCAGTGAACTTTATTGCACATATTTGACACCGTTAAAAAATATAAAGTAAGGAAACATTTCCATATGGCATATTATGGGGAAAGCATTCCAAAATTTGGTATCGTTGTGCTTGCATAGTTCAAATCAACGAGAAACACAGAACTCGATTTCTTGCGTAAATTCACTTTTGTTTGTTATTTGAGTTCACTTATGTGCTATTAATTTGAATCGTTAAATGATCTTCGAATTGAGCCATTTTAATAGAATCAATTTTACTACAATGCACATTTTTTTACTTTCCGCTTTGTTTTAAATAGCTTTATTGTTAGAAAACATTGAGTTTCAGATGGGAAATTACTGATTCTTTCTTATATTATCACTGCTTTGAAAAATTTCTGCGAATACTCAAAACGGACCTCATTTTAATTGATACCAAAATTTGTGCATTTTCTTATTTCGGTTTAGTTTTTCAAACGTTATAATTGATTTTGAAACTGGTTTTCTTGTGAAGATATGAATATGCGAAGAATTGGAACTGGTCACAGAGAGATTTTTAAAATATGAAGTCAGTAGTATTTCATGACAATTTGTTCACTAAACCATAAAACCAAAGCACTTAAATAAGCTTGCTTTAATATTTCTTTCATGGGCTATAATTTTTGCCCTTAGCAAAACATTGATAGTTAAATCACTAATTAAAAGTAGAAAGGTTTAATACAGCTGTTGTGATTGATTTTTTTTAGTTCATATGAATCGGGAATTTCATGAGTCCATGCGGAAAAAAATCGAAAAAAATGAGTGGCCACCCTGTATTTTAGGCTTGTGATCCTGATTATTTTTATGAAATTTCCAAAAAAAAATCGTTTTGGGCGCATAAATTAAAAAAAAAATTACAGCAGAATTTGTTTTGTTTTTTTGTTGATTCAGGCTTTTTTCATCGAAATTCGGGCAACCGTGCCAAGCTGGTGTTTTCCCAAATTTTGTGTTAAAAATCCGGGCAATCTGGCTAGCTTAGCCATGGCAAGTGTTGAAAATAATTACTTGGCAGGAATAAAAGCATAAGCAAATTTTACAATCAGGCCCGTAAGAAGGATCCCCCCATGGGTTGCTTCATAATTCAAATTTGGCTAAAATTCACAATACATAAGAACATAAGATTTTTAAAACCATTTCCTTATTCATGATTACCACACAGACTAAAACAAAAAATAATAAATTTACTGATAAAATAAATAAATATAAAAAAAGCGTATCACGTTGAAAGTTTCAAATCAACGCTATTTTCGGTAAGTCATTGATAATTTTTCAAAATGATGTTCCTTATTTTGAACTAGGAATTTGCTTCAAAATAATTTCTAAGCAGTATAGTTTTTAAATAAAATAAATATTTCCAAAACACAAATTTAAAAAAATATTCTGAATTCTAAAATAAATGTCAGATCAGGTCAAAAATTAACGATCTTCAGAAAATGATAATAGTTGTTATTTATTATTATTCATCTTAATTTATTTCTCCTTTCTTCGTTTTCAACTGAAGGATTAGTTGAAAAATTCCGCTGCAGTATTTTGAATACGAATAAAAAATATTAATCGTGATTTGAAATGTGATATTTCGATTAGAAAAAAATCCATTTTGAACATACGAGAATTTATTCATATTTATCATATTATACATATACGATTTAATTTAATTTTATAAAAAGAAGAATATAAAGAGAAGAATAAATATGAAAAATGATCCAGTTATCAAAATAAAAGGCGTAAAAAGTTCATTTTGAACTTCAAAATAATAACTTTGAAAAGTCGAAATCCGTGAATTTTAATAACCAGAATCAATAGTTTATAATCTAAAAAACACATTCCTGTCGATTTTTCTAGGTTTTTCGATCTCGCAGAAGAATAAAGAGAGTTTCAAAATCTGCAGTATAAGTTTTTCTCATGGCGTAGTTCGGTCTGGTTGAAGCTAGGCAATATATTTATAATACATCATATTCAATTATACTGATAAATTGATACTGTGATTTCGTGAAATATATAAAAACTGATTAAAAAATAGAAATTATAAATTCCAATTTGGCTGGAAATATGAAGCAAAAAGCCAATACAAATTTTGTTAAATTTGCGCATTAAAATTTTGTTTTGAAGTTGCTACTTTGAATCTTTTTTCGAACTTTTTTTTAATTCCTTAATTTCCTTAATTAAAAAATCATGATCGATTTATAAAACATGATTCTTATACATTTTGAATCGCAAGCTTTTAAGTTTTAAGTTTTGAGCTTTTGTCACTTGCAATGAAATATTGAGTCCTGAAAGAACAGAAGATTGAAACTAATTTTTCTCATTGAAAGTTTAGATTCAATGGCTTATGTTTTCAGAACATAAAATTCAGAATTGAAAAACAAAGACAAATTTCTAAATCATTTTCTAAAAATTTAAATAGTTTTTTAAACTATGGTGATATTATTGAAAATTGAAAAAGAAAGCTGTACCTACTATAAAATCCGGTAAATTCATTTGAAAATTGAAATAAAATTTTAAGATGAAATACATACGTTTTTTTAACATTTGACAATGTTATTCATTTAACAATGAATAAGTACGTCTTACTATTATAAAAACTTATTTATATCATTTAATTTATAACTAAAGAGAACACCATTTTGGTGCTATGTTTTAATGATTTATTTGGTAGATTTTAGCGTCCTGGTTTTGATGATATGGAGTTTTAAAACGTATCCGTTTTAAGTGAAATCAATCATTGATAACTGATTAACTAACATACCTACATTTAAAAACAAATCTGATTCTGATTTTTCTGACTTCATTCAATTAAGTTAGAATTTTTTGATGATGATTATGATGATGCATGAACTTAAAATGTTAAATTCAATGGGACATCTAATCACTGCAGAATGTTTAAATTTTTGCTTTGCAAATATCTAAAACTCAGCATAGTTTCTACTTCTTTAAAAATAAGAAACAAAAACAAAACTTCTATAACTTTTTTTGCAAAACTCAAAATTACTTGAAGTGTTGAGACAATTTGACGATTGATTAAAACTTATATCTTGAATTGTTAGTTTTTTTTTTAAAGTTTCGTCAAAAAAGAGCAGACATTTCATAAATCACTTTAACCTATTTCCAAAAGTTATTTCAGCAACAAAAATTGATAGATAAATGGCATATTGAGATTCAGGACACCCAAATTTATCGAAATTACTTTCTAAATTTATTGCACCTCAGAGATTTTGTGGCCTTGTGTAATTTATCAAAACCTTTCTTTTTAAATGTAATTTTGAGCAATTAGAAGAACAATAAACACAAAATAAAATTTAAACTTCAATTGATTTCTTGAAGAATATTTCATATCGGCATAATATTTGAAATAAAATTAAAGTTTTTTTTTCAAAAATTTTAGTAGGCCTAATAAAGTAAAGGATATATGACTTAAGATTTTTTTTTTGAAAATTCTGTTGACTTTCGTAAGATGCCTATTACATGGCTTCCAAATTGCTGATGTATAAAATTAGTATTTGATGGGTTAATTTTGAAGTTAAAATGGTTCGTTTCAAACTACGTTCTTGTTAAATTAACCCATTCTTAAGGCGAGGTTGGGTTTTTGTATTTCAAATTTTGAGTTTCAATACAAATGTGTGTTTGAATTGAAATCCGTAATTTACAAATAAAAACCGTTTTCAATTCGTGAACGTCATATATTGTCGTAAAATGAAATGAATCATGCTTAAGGTGATTTAAGAGTAAATTCTGAACCAAATTTTGGACTTGCTCATTACAACTTATTTTTTAACACCTTTTACTACGGTCAAAAATTTATAAATTTGGGAGAAGGGGGGGGGGTTTAGTCCTTCCATAGCACTTTTATAAACCTCACAAAGGTGATATCCTTATTTTGATTGGATTTGGAATCGTGTCATAATAAGAAAATTGTGAAGGAGTGGTAATAGGGCAGTAAAGATTTGAGTAAATTTGAAGGAATATCCAGTAAAAAAAGAACATTATCGAAAAAATCCTTCATTTGGGAAAGGGAAGGTTCGTAGTTCATAGTTCTTGATGCACTTTTTTATTAGACGCTCTATCAAAAACCACTTAACAGAAGGTCATAAAATTTCGCACATGAAAATATTACATTGCTGGGTAGTTTCTCTAAATATTCGATCAATTTTCATGATGGAGTCAAAAGTTATCTACAAAACAAAGTTTTGTATTTGTTTCGTATACATTCAAAGGCAGTTATTTTGAAAAACCTTCTACGAAAAACGTTAAAAGGACTTCACAAGCATTAACGTATCGAAATTTCTGTATTTTTGCTATTTTATGGGCAATATTCTCTGCAGAACCATTCAAGGGTTCAAGCAACCGGCATGCGTACAGCAGCAGCAGCGGGGAATGGCATATTTCACATACATGCGATATTGTATGGCAAATAAAGACACAACTCTTCCTTATCCTTTCGCTTCCAGAAGAGGTTTTCTGGCTCTCTTCTCCTCCGTTAGAGCACCCGGATTCTTTTGGTGTCTTAAGCAGCAACATCACCGGAGTAGGGCTTCCAGTACACGACAAAGTTTCATCTTGGGCTCAATTTTTCCTTGCCGGTGTGTCATCTTGCTAGGGAACTGTGTGTTATGCCATTCCGCGTTTTGACGGCATTGTTAGTTTCATGTCCGGGATTTTTTTTTCTTCCTCCGTTTCGTTTTGCTGTTTGGGAAGAGAGGTTGAGCCAGGGTGTCAGTTTCCTCGAGATTGTCGGAACCATACTTGGGGAATCTATGAAATGGGGAAATAAGCTTTGGAGTCGTTTCATTCAGCAGCTAGCAAAGCCTAATCCTTTCTTATGATGATACATCTAACGATTTAATGGAATCCTCGGATGAAGGGTGCAATCTGAAAAATAAACAATGGGATAATTAGAATGAGGCGTTTACAATTTTAGTCATAAACATTCAAAAACAAAATAAACTCATACATACTGGACGTAAGCAGCTCATACATAATAATATTTTGGTATGTTGAAATTTCGATTAGTATTTTAAGTTATATTGAACAATATAATTAGTATCGCCCTTTTATCTGATGACTTTTTACCGTGCAGTACTTTTCATCCCACAAAAAGAAAGGATTCATTCTTGTGGCAGCCCCATTTCATTGAACCGTAAAAGTCTCAAGCTTCGTCAAACAAAATGCTCAAACAGCGCGGGCAAAGTCAATTCGCAATGTTTTCTACAAACAAGAAACAATCGCGGCTGATGGTCTTTCACACTTGAAAAGTGTGTTTCTCAGTGTAGACAGCAAGACGAGAAAGGCGCGTATATGGGTGCCTACTGGGAAAGAAGAACAGGAAGAAAATTCGCTAAGGCGTGTGAAAATCAAATAATGAGATTTGTTCCAGCCGCACGAGTTTCACTTCACACCCGAACGCATATAATATCACAAAAAGGCAAAACATCATCTCCGCTGCCAAACAAGGAGGAACCGTTTTGATGGTTTTATGTATCGAAAAGATGCTGGAAATTGATCAAAGGTGAAACGGAGTATGATTCAATTTAGAGGTTTCTGATTAAATATAGATATTGAAGGATTCTATGATTTTCATTGAAATTTTTTTATAATTTATTAATCTCGATAAATAATTTATGAATTAAGATTATTCACCGTGAATTTTTGTTTGAAAGTAATTTTTACGGCCTTATCGGTGAATGTTATGTTCACATAGTGAGAACATTTTAAGATTTGAAAATTATAGATTATAGAAGAAGATTATAAGAAAATTACAGGTGTTGAAAATGAGCGGGTAGAAATTTTTAAGAAGAATTTTCACCACATACTTAACTTTTGTTGAAGTACGGATCAACTATTATGAAATGTTAGAGTCTAACACAACACAATGTCCGTGCAGAGTACAGAGTTTCGGTATTAAGAGTTGATGAAACTGTGCTAATCTGGTGATTCTTTACCTATCTAGTTGACTTTGTGAAAGAGCTCATGTAAGGGAAAGTCGTGTAAGACGGACACTTTTAATGTTTCGAAAATTACAATGTTTGGCACAAATCTAGTGATGGAAATATGTTTGCTCAAGTGTATCAACACTTTCAAGAACCTTTTTTTTACATCAAGCAAGGTCTCGTAATAGTAAAAAAAAACAAACTAAAACTAAACAAGAGGACCCACTATTTGCTGTAATTTTCTCTACTGAGAGAATAGTTCATAACTGGCTTCTCGTTAACCATCTGATGTAACATCAGCAAACTTCATTCAAAGGGGTTGAGCCACAAACGTTTTGATAAAAAAATGTTGCTAAGGTGGGTAATACAAATACCTAAGTTTTTCCATGTATTTGAATTTTTCATCGATTTGATCCTCGAAATGCTTCAAAAGACTTTAGCAAGAGCCATCGGCGGTTGAAAAGCAACTAAAAGTCCCATAAAACAGGTACAAAAACGCTTACTCAGCCCCATCATTGATGTGAAGTGGGCTCTATGCAGCTCAAAATTTAAGTTCTTATTGATACTTTCAAGTTTCAAAACAAGTCTTAATGATCTTCTATTCAGCTTCCATCGGCCTCTTAATTCAGCTTCCAGAAAAATGCAAAATGAGCAAAAAATCTCTCTCTATCTCAACTGAACTCTTGGCTCCGATTCATATCACCTTCTCTTGATTATTTACTGTGTTGTGTACCGGTGCCGTCATGATGCCACGCGCCGGATTCCAAACTCGACAAATTGCTCAATTGCTTCTTTCCTACATTTCCTACCTATATCGCATCAGAATGGTCACCAAGTTACTAAATTACTTATTGAAAAAAAATTGCCCGGCTTGGGGATCGAAACGTACATATTAATCACTTTTGCAACTTTCAAGTTCATTAATGAGTACATAAAGTTCACTAAAGGGAATTGGGCAGTTGATTCTCTTTGTCAGCCAAAATGTAACTTTCAATGCCTTCATTCAAATAAATATGTGACTTTTGGTAGCTTGGGTATAAAATACAGAATTCCGAAAACCACCCTGTTTCGCTTCTGGATTCGGGCCAGTTGATTTCATTTTGATTTAAAAATTTTATCAAGTACTTAGCTTACAAAATTGCAATTTTGCAATTTTTTGCAATTTTTCCGTCAATATTTACTTTTTCTACGCAGTGTCTGATTTACCCGACCATTTCTAGAAAGTATAATTCCCAAGCATGTTTTAGATTGTTATAAAAGCAGTATTGATGATGAAAATTTACTAATGCCAATAGTTAATGCGATAGCAAACAACCTAAACTGCTCATCTACATGAATACTGCGATGAAAAAAGTAATATCTTATTTTCTGTTGCGATTCTACCTTAGGGTGTCCGTCTTACTCGACTTTCGCCTACATACAGTTGCTTTAATAAAATAATTATGGGAAGAGCAGCGCACAAACTTCCAACTTTGACAGAATTCCATTTCTCTCACAGTTATATTTTTTTTATGAAACTTTCACAAAAACTAGATAAAATTATAAACTCTTCATTCAATGAGTTTTGAATATTTTGTCTGCACTAAGAAAAGAGATACAATTATTTTAGTAATAGTAGGGAAAATGAATTTTATTCTTTATTTTGAATACTTCAAAAATGTTTTTTTGCAAAATTCATTTTAAACCTGTGTAAAACCTGAAACTTTTCCAAATAAATTCGTATTTTATGTTCCTTCATCAAATCCATTAACCGGAATTCGCATTTCACTTTCATGTCCTGTTTCAAATGGCTTTTTATCTTGATTTTAGATGCTTCTGTTTGAGTTTTATTTTTGATATGTTCCAACCTGAATTTTTCATGCAGTATTTACAAATCCATAAAGTCAACTTGATGAGAATTTTATTTTCAATCTCCAACATTTTTGGGTCGTGGGTCGTTCGCAAAATAACTGCTTCGAGGAAATTTCATGTGTGGCAGGGTGGCCAGCGAACCGGAAAAACCGACAATTTAAAATGAAATCGGGAAAACCGGGAAAAAACCTGTAATTTCGAATCAAAACCGGGAAAATTATGTATGGATCTTTTCCCTATAATTAAGCCAATTGAATTTTAAAGTTCATTCACTTCATCATGACTAGTTTTTCTAAGAAGCTGGAAAAAGTAGAAATTCAAATTACATGGAGGGAAAAGTCAGTTTCTTCAAAAATTGAGATTTTTAGCTCAGAAACAGAGCTCTTAAGTGTTATAATTTCAGTTTCAAAATGTTTTACGTTTTTTTAGAACAACGAAACGTCGTAAAAAACTTTCTCGAGCGTAAACTGTTTATTATCTTACGGATATTGACGCATGTCTTTAAAAATAATAAACTTTTTAAAAATGTATGTACCGAATATTTTGTACCATAGTGCACTTTCTTTACAAATCTCAGGAAAAAATAGACCTGAACATTAACAAATAAGTGAAAAGAAATGAAAAATATTGACCATATGGAGACTTCTAAGTATGAGATACGTTTCAAACGTTGAAAACAGATAGTTATTTTTACTAAGTTCACATTATTATACAAAATTAATGGTCTATTTTAGAAAAAAAGATTATGTTGAACCGAACCAATAAACAATGAGCTGAAATGAAATGAAAATATTGCCAAAGTCCGGGGATCAGGTTTGTAGAGTACGACCGAAATATCGAAAGAATTTTTAGGAAAAGACATAATAAAAAATTTATTCAACCAAAAACCGTATTCAAGACGAGAATCAAAATGAAATTGCTAGATGTTTAAGAAAAATAAGATTCAGCGGAATGTGTTTTCAGATCTGCAGAGTAAAAATAAAATTATAAATAACTATGAGTAGCAATTTATATCAAACTTGAGCGTAGCATCAGAAATTAGAATTTAATTTTACATAAATAAACTAAACTGAAATCCATCGTTCATAATTATATTTAAAATTTCAGATATCAGAAGGAAAAAAAAAATTCAGAATAAGGGCATAAAAATATGCTAATTTTAAGGATTTTCTTTAACAAAAAGCGAAGCTGTTGTCACTCTAATTCTTTAACATTCAAGTACATATAAAATCCTGATAAAGTTACTTATTTGTGTCCTCTTAAATCGGAAAAATCATAAAATATCAATCGGATAAACTTGGCAAAATTTTGTGAATTTGAAAATGGAAATCTCACTGGCCGCCCTGCTGTAGAATGTTGGTGATCTCCTGGCCGCAAATGTTGACCGCTTTTGTTGATTTTAGAATCATTATGAAGGTAATTTATTCTAGTTTCTCGATGTTTCGAAATACAGTCGATATGTTTTACCAGGCTATCAGAAATTAGTTCCGAATGAAAAAAAGTCCAGAAAAAATTATTTTTTTAAATGATATTGAAGGAACAACGAGATGAAATGTGATGAAAAGTTTTTCTGATTAAAATTGACCTTCCGCTCATTTTCAACATCTTTCACCTTATTCTAATCTTCTATCCGTCTATAATGTTTGAATTTTAATAAATTCTTTCTCACAGAATATAAAATTTCTCCGTGATAGCCAATAACATAATTATATGAAATAAATTTACGATGATTAACAGTGATCTTCATTACAAAAATATTTTTCGATAGATTTTTACTATTTTTAAAATATTTAAAACTTTTGACAGAGATTTGTGAGAGACTAAGTGTGTTCTATGAAAATAATAATAAAATTCACGGAGGAAAAACCTAAATTTGGGTTTTGAAAATCGATTCCATGAAATTGAGATACAGCGAAATATTGCATAAGTTAAATGTCTTATTTTACTGAAGAATTTTTTAGTGGAAGATCCGAGAATTTTTTTTATTTTCAATTTTTTTAAAATTAGAATAAATGCCCTACACAATGAATTGACCCGAACAGCTTTGGAAGGATAACATAAATTGAGATATTCGAGCATTCTCAGAAGGTATTTGAATATTCTTGAACAACATTTTACATCAATGGGCTGGAAAAAAAATAAAAGATTGATTTTGAAATATCCTGAATTCAATTGTCAAAAATATTTTAAATCTTATCTTTTGTTCATCCTTCTTAAAGTCCAAGTAAAAATTTGAGAACGCTTATTTATTTTTTAAATATTTTTTTTAATCTGAATTATTTAAATTGTTATTTTTTATTCGAGGTTGTTTCAAGTTTTTTTTTTAAGAAATCGAAGATATAAAAAAAGTAAAAAAAAAATTAAATTTCTGCATTCAGAAAAATCGAATTTATGAATTGTTTTCCTCAAACTGCATTACATAGACAAAACAGATAGCTCTGAAGAGTTATCAACGGCACAGACACATTTAAAATGATCATTCAGAACTTACTGATCGAACAACCAATTTTGAGTTCTGAAGGTATTTACCCTAAAATTTTTAAATTTGTAGTAGTTTGTTTGTTTTTTAAGTGTTAAAATAACTCACCTCTTTTTTGATATCTGTCCTTTATCCTAAGTTCAATGTTTTGTAACTTTTACGTTATCTTATTAAAAAAAATGGAATTATCAATATTTCGTTTTGATTTCTTCTTCGCAGGTAGAAAAATCAGTAGTTGTGTATTGGTAGATTACATTATATTATTGTTTGTTTTTTATATAACTCCTTTAATATTGAAAATATCGATTACAAATTTTTACACATGATAGCTGGCAAATAACGTCATCTTTTATTTGAAAAGTTACTTCTCAGAAGTATTCGGTTTCAATTCTAAAATTCTTGAATGTTCTGTATAGATTTGACATACATTTCCCTTTAAGAAAGGCTTATCAGACGGTTTTCAAAAAACGGAACATTTTGAGAAATAAGCGGGAAACTTTAAAAATTTGTTTGAAATGTATGTACACATATGAAAGTATGATTTTTTTCTCCTCTGAAAGTGCGGTCTCTTTTTTTTCGTATAAAATTCTTTGAATCGAGGAGAAAATTAAAGCTTTTCAATGCCCTTCCGTTGGTAAAAAAAATTCGGATGACACAAAAACGTTAAAACAACACTGACAAAACAAAATTTAAAAAAACATCATTTCCAGAAGTAAAAGATCAAAGAAATAACAAGCATTTTATTTGTGTGATGTGCAGTTTGAACAAAACAATTAAATCAAACGTAGGCAAACTTGTTTTTCAATTTGAAAACTTAGTTGAAAAAAAGCGTGACATTTCGAGTAAAAAGCAGGATGGCGGAACATTTTCCAAAAAAGCGGGACGTGTCCCGCTTTTGCGGGATAGATGGCAACAATTCAAAAACATAACTTTTGACTTATTGTCACCCCGCACGACGGTATTAAAATTTGTTCTTTAAAACAGAACAAAAATTTAGATTAGAACTTGAGATTTCTTATTTCGACCAGATTGAGGAACTTGATTCCTTATGTTGATCCTGTAAAGGGGTCCTAGATTAAATTTGTGAATTCCCACTGTGGATTTGAAATTTGGGTTCTGTTTAAAAATTTCTTCAATCTGATTTTCTGCTATTCAATTTCTTATTATGAATTCTTAATTTGTATCTTTGTATTATATAATGTGATGTAGGAATTGGTTTTGAATTTGTTGGTTTTGAATACGCTAAATTCTTCATTGACTTGTGATATTAGACTGAGTCGATTTGGGATAATTTTTAAATTTCTCATACCCTGGAGTTTTGATTCAAACCTCAACTATGTTTTTTTGCAGAATGTTTAAGTAGATAATGTTTACAAGAGTAAATGTGAACTTTTATGTTTGTATGGGATAATCAAATATTTTGTACTGATATATCAACATCATTTTCATCAACATCAAAAATTATGTTGATTTTTCAATATAAAATATTCAATTTTCCCATACACACCTAAAAGTTCAAATTTACTCATGTAAACGTAACTTAAAAATGCAAAAATTCATGGATGAGTTTTAAACCAAAATGTAGCTTCTAAGACCCAGTCTGTAGTGATATAGCTCTGTTGGCAAGTCTGTTACCTTCTGAGTTGATGTCATTGAATTCGCGCCAAAGAGTTGTACCGGAAAAGTTTTTCAATAACTGTGTACCAACTGCATCATTCATATATAGTCGTGAATGCCATAAAGAGATGTTAAAACGACTGTAATCGAAACAAAAAATAAGAATTCTACATAGATGATTGTCATATGTTTCTTGATCAAACCCAGAAAACCTAGATTGCCTGTCAATCGACTTGAGTATGCGAGACTTGAGAGACTTGAGCATGCGTATGAACTTATTGTGTGAAACTTCAATATATCAAATTGAGATTAAACAGCTTTTCGAAGTTTTCTGAAAATTGAGAATATAAAAAGATCATATTATAACGTTAAATTTTAAATGTTGAACAAAAAATTCACAGTCCTCCGAAAGTTTAAATCGTCATCATGAGAGAAAAAAAAATCGTGAGAATAAAAACGTTTTGTGATCTCATAGTTTTGAATTAAGTATGTTGATTTCTACAATATTTTCGAGAATCGAAAATTTAGAATTATGTTATAATTACAAGTTTAGATTTCATTAGATTTAGATCATTCATTAGTTCAGAAGTTTTCTTTGAGTTATTATTGATTGGCCATTAAAATATTGCTGCATTTTCTATTTCTTTTGTAAAAATAAAAAAAATAGGAAAATTTTTCATTTTTTTTATTAATGTGTAACTATTTTGAAAACAATTTTACCTACCTAACCTACCTAAGGGTCCAGCGCCGATTGACCGGCGCATAGGGCTGAGATAAAAGATCTCCACTGCTGGCGATCCGGAGCCAGCGTCTTCACTTGCTGCCAGCCAAGGTTCTCGTCAACTGTGCGGATTTCAGCGGCTAGACTTCGCCGCCACGAGCTTTTGGGCCTGCCTCTTCTTCGATGCCCATCTGGATTCCAGTCAAGCGCCTCTCTGCAAATCTCGTTTTCATCTCTTCGCAGCGTGTGCCCAATCCATCTCCACTTACGTTCCCGAATCTCGATTTCTAGCGCCTTTTGATGACACCGGCGATGAAGTTCAACGTTTGAGATCCAGTTGCCAGGCCACCAAGCGCGGATGATGTTCCGCAGGCACCGATTCACAAAAACTTGCAGTTTTCGCGTCGTCACCGCATATGTGCACCAAGTCTCACACCCGTACAGCAATACGGATTTGACGTTTGAGTTGAAGATTCGGATCTTAGTTCGTAGAGAGATCTGGCGTGACCGCCAGATGTTTCGGAGACTCGCAAACGCAAATCGGGCTTTTCTGATCCGTGTTTCGATGTCCTTCTTGGTACCACCATCAGGCGTAATCTGGCTACCAAGATACTGGAAGCACTCCGCTGTCTCAACCTGTTGTCCAGCTACCACGAAATTGGAACGATTTTCTGTATTGATTTCCATCGACTTGGTCTTTCCGACATTGATTTTGAGACCTGCTGCCTTGGAGCTTTCGGTGAGGTCGTCGAGTTTGCTCTGCATGTCTTAACATTTGTTGAATTGCTTTGTATTATATAATTGATCCAAATTTTTAAATAAGTTCTACAGTGTTGTCCTCAGGTCACAATTCATCAAAAATACATCATTGACAAGTTTAAATCTTTACAATTTTTAGAAAATCGGGCTAGTTCTTTATTCAATGAAAAACTCATCCCAAGCTTAGCGTTTTCCACTGCTAACACGTATCGAAAAGTCAAATTAAACTAATCAAAATGATTTTAACAGCATTTTATTAACAATTTTATTTACTTATTTTGTATGGTTTTGGCGTCCTGAATTTGAATTTATGCCAGTGAATCATTCATCTTCCGATATTCTGAAATTTTTGTTAAATGTGTGATATACATCGTAACAAAGCTATTCACATTCAAATTTCGACATTGCAAGGCCGTTAAGCATGATGTAATAGAAATCTGTGAAACGAAATTTGATAACCAATCCAGGTATCAAATATCTCAGTCAGCTCAAAACTTGTTT
Organism: Uranotaenia lowii; assembly: GCF_029784155.1. Taxonomy (NCBI): domain Eukaryota; kingdom Metazoa; phylum Arthropoda; class Insecta; order Diptera; family Culicidae; genus Uranotaenia; species Uranotaenia lowii. The sequence goes on from NC_073692.1 coordinate 197,560,437, forward strand.
TCTTTTCAATCTTAATACATGAATAATAAAAATGCATTCCTCACCGCATCGAACAAATTTTCTCAGCTAATTTCACCCAGATGATTAAATCTCTTTTGCAAGCTGGAACCATAGAAAAGACAGCTATAGAGTAGTAGGTATAGGATCCATCAAATTGTGGCGGCAAAGAAGAACGTCGGTCTTTGCTAGCTATTTTGCAGTGACATTCTTCAAGATATGGCATAACTTTTGATTAGGTCTTATCGTGTATATGGATGGCTACAAGCAACTAGCAGCTGCATCAGTCTGTGTGGCTCAACTATTTTCTTCTCTGGAAGGTTCTTTTTTTATTATTTTAGTTCGAACCATTTCTAGGTTCAAGAAACACCCTTCCCTAAGATGATGCACATGCACTAGAAAATCGAACGGCATCGTAACAGCGGGAAGGAAAATAGCTACTTCAGTATGCATGGCATTCCAGACTCTTCAGAACTTTTGCTCTGGTTGTTCGTGTTGCTACACCTATAGATAGATATGTACCTACAAGAGAGAGGAGCTACCCTAAGCTTGCCAGATTGCCCGGTTTTATCCGGGTTTGCCCGGATATTTGATGCAAAATTTCGATAAAGTCCGGTCCGGCCCGGTTGCCCGGATATCGTGAAAAAAGTCCGGATATTGCCCGGATTTTTTCACAATTTTCACAAAGAAACCAAAAAAAAATCAAAGTTTTTGTGTAAGTTTCAGCAAAATCGATTAACGGTATGGAAATTTTCAACGGGTGTTTCAAACAATTTCGCTGATTTACTTTTATAAACCTTTAAATATTTAAATGTTCCAAAAGGTTTTTGGAAGTCTGCTATTACATTAATAAAATATTAATTTTAATTTTTTTTTGCATTGCTTCTTTGCTTTTATGTATAAATACACCTAAATTTTGCCCGGTTTTTGCCTGGATTTTGGATTTGAAAAATTTAAATCCATGCCCGGATTTTGCCAGGTTTTTTTGAAAAAATGCCCGGAATTGCTAGGCCCGGATGGGAGTGGAAAAAATTCTGGCAACCTTAAGCTACCCAGTTCTTCTTTGCTGATGTAGGGGAACAGTGATAAAGTACCAGATATCGAGAACAAGAGTGTCATTTCTGCCAGTGTTTTCGTTGTCGTCTTTCTTTCACTTTTCCCGCTGCAGGTGCTCTGCCTTTCGAGGTGGTGCAGAATTTTCGGATTGCTTCATCTTGCTCAAATTGATCAAACTTCTAACTAGTTTTGGCCGGATGACACACCCTCAACAGCCGACTCCCATCTAGGAGGGAGACTAATGGCGAAGTGATATTTGATCGGAAAATGATGAACGCCGCCTTTACTATTCAAAGGACTTCTGTTTTTTTTTGCTGCCTGATATGCTGTGGTAGTTGGCCTCTGGCATATTACGGTGGAGGAATGCAGTATTGATACTTGGGCAAAATGTTGTTTCAAACTGTGTTTCTTTTATATGATTTTGATTACACATTTCAACATTTTCTATCAAAAGGGTTTTTGATTTATTTCGCAATAAAATGTTTTTACAAATCGATTACAAGTAAATGGTTTTCTGAACTGGAAAGCACTAATCGCTCGACGAAAAGCCATCAAACTGTGAACGTTGCTTTGTAGTTCACCAAATTTAAATTTATGCGGTTGTGGGAATAGCGAAACAAACAAGTTGAAAATCAAACCCCATAACCAGGATTTGAAATGTGAACATTCGAGATAAGCCGAAAAGCTCCGACCGCACGCTCTCCTAGGCACATTTCAATAAATTTCCGTTTTCCCAAGCGGGCCGAAGCAATGTTTTCCACTCAGCCCTCCTTTTTTGGGGCCTGCAGCGAGCGGTCCCAGACTGAACATGCAAAAGGACTAACCCAAGTAACAGCGATTGTAGAATATTCAACCCAAAACTGGCAGCCACCGAAAAGCTCCCAAACCAGAGAACTTCCGGAACTTTGTCGGCAACTGACCAGTTAAGCCGACCCAATGTTGCAGCTTCATCACTCTTGCAAATCAGATTTGGCAAAATGATGAAATTAATTCCCTCCGCAACTTGCGAAAAGTCCAACCCATTAGCCGACCGGTCGACTGGGAGGCACAACTTCCGCAACAATTCCGATCCCGGCAGCCATCCGAAACGCGAACCAAACCCCCGGAAAACGGGAAAACGAGGTCCAGGAAAACAAATACGTAAAACTACACGTCAAATGATGATCTTATTAGTACAATCCCTGGGATCCCTTCGGATCCCAGATTTTAGGCAGGAACTCATTCGAATGGAAGGATTCCCCTGCCTCAATTGTCCTGTCTGTCTTTCGGGTGGCTCTTGGAGGATGGACAAGAGTCAACAGAGCCCGGCGCGGATTGCCCGAAATCAAGGTCCGCCTAAATTCGTTGCTTTTAGATGCTGGCTCCTCACTCTTTCCCCGTTTTTGTAACCGGTAGTCGTCCTTCTCCATGCTCAGAAAACGTAGTTCTATCAGCATACTCCTATGAGCCAGTTCTGACCGCAAACAACAACTTTCGTAGAACTCACAAAATTTCAACGTTTTTTCTGTTACGTTTCTTCCGTAAGGTAGAAGGAGAAATTTTTATTTCTCAGTTAGTGCAGCCCTAGATGTTCTACAACTTCAGGAAAATTTAGAACGGAAAATTGGGGACTAAAAACTGAAAAACGAAAAACAGCAACTGGAGACTGGAGAGTGGAGACTGGAGACTGAAGTCTGAAAACTGGAGAATGGAGACTTTTAGACTGGAGACTAGATACTGGAGACTGGAGACTGGAGACTGGAGACTAGAGACTGGAGATTGGAGACTGGAGATTGGAAGCTGGAGACTAAAGATTGATGGCTGAAAACTGAAGACTGAAGTCTTCAGACTGGAGACTGAGGACTGGAGACTTTTAGAATGGAGACTGGAGACTGAAGATTGGAGAGTAGAGACAGGAGACTGAAGACTGGAGTCTTCAGACAGAAGACTGGAGACTAGAGTCTGGAGACTGGGGATTGGAGACTGGAAACTAGAGTCTGAAGACTGAAGATTGGAGACTGGAGACTGGAAACTGGAGTCTGGAGACTGGAGACTGGAGACTTTTAGTTGGGAGACTGGAGAGTGGAGACTGGAGAGTGGAGACTGGAGAATGGAGACTGGAATCTTTAAACTGGAGTCGGGAGACTGGAGACTTTTAGACTGAAGACTGGAGACTAGAGACTGGAGACTGGAAATGGGAGACTAGAGACTTGAGACTAGGATCTGGAGTCTGGAGACTTTTAGACTAGAGACTGGAAACTGGAAACTGATTGGAGACTGGAGATTGGAGACTGGAGACTGAAAACTGGAGACTGAAACCTAAAGACTTTTAGAATGGAGACTGGAGACTGAAGATTGGAGAGTAGTGACAGGAGACTGGAGACTGAAGACTGGGGATTGGAGACTGGAAACTAGAATCTGAAGACTGAAAATTGGAGTCTGGAGACTGGAGACTTGAGACTGGAGCCTTTTAGATTGGAGACTGGAGAGTGGAGACTGGAGCAGAGAGACTGGTGTCTGGAGACTGGAGACTTTAAGACTGAAGACTGGAGACTTTTAGACTGAAGACTGGAGACTGGAGACTAGAGACTGGAGACTGGAAATGGGAGACTAGAGACTCGAGACTGGAATCTGGAGTCTGGAGACTGGAGACTTTTAGACTGGAGAGAAAACTGAAGTCTGGAGACTGGAAAATGTTAGACTGGAGACTGAAGACTGGAGACTGGATACTGGAAACTGGAAATCTGAGACTAGAGACTGGAAACTGGAGAATGAGAACTGGAGACTGGATACTTGAGACTGGAAATTAGAGACTAGAGACTGGAGAGTGGAGACTGGAAACTGGAGACTAGAGACTGGAGACTTTTAGACTGGAGACTGGAGGCTGGAGGCTGGAGACTGAAGACTGGAGACTGAAAACTGGAGATTGAAGACTGGAGACTGAAGACTGGAGACTGAAAACTGGAGACTGGAAACTGGAGACTAGAGACTGAACATTGGAAACTGGAGTTTGGAGACTGGAGACTGAAGACTGGAGACTGGAGACTGAAGACTGAAGACTGGAGACTGGAGACTGGAAACTGGAGACTAGAGACTAGAGACTGGAGACTGGACATTAAAAACTGGAGTCTGGAGAATGGAGACTAGAGACTAGAGGCATGAGACTGGGGACTGGAGAGTAGAGACTATAGAGTGAAGGCTGGAGAATTGAAACTGCAGTCTGGATACTGAAACCTGGAGACTAGAGATTGGAAACTGGAGGGTGAAGACTAGAGACTTGAAACTGGAGACTGGAATCTGGAAACTGCAAACTTGAGACTGGACTGGACATTGGAAACTGGAGTCTGGAGAATGGAGACTGGAGATTGGAGACTAGAGACTGGAGACTAGAGACTTGAGGTTAAAGGCATGAGACTGGAGACTGGAGAGTGGAGACTATAGACTGAAGACTGGAGAATTGAGACTGAAGTCTGTATACTGGAGACTAGAAAGTGGAGACTTGCGATTGGAGACTGGAGACTTGCGATTGGAGACTGGAGACTAAAGACTGGAGACTGGAGATTGGAGACTGGAGACTGGAGACTGGAGACTGGAGACTGGAGACTGGAGACTGGAGACTGGAGACTGGAGACTGGAGACTGGAGACTGGAGACTGGAGACTGGAGACTGGAGACTGGAGACTGGAGATTGGACACTGGAGACTGAAGAGTGAAGATTGGAGACTCTAAACTTGAGATGAGAAATTAGAAATGAGAAATCAGAAATGAGAAATGAGAAAAAAGAAATGAGAAATGAGAAATGAGAAATGAGAAATGAGAAATGAGGAATGAGAAATGAGAAATGAGAAATGAGAAATGAGAAATGAGAAATGAGAAATGAGAAATGAGAAATGAGAAATGAGAAATGAGAAATGAGAAATGAGAATTGAGAAATGAGAAATGAGAAATGAGAAATGAGAAATGAGAAATGAGAAATGAAAAATGAGAAATGAGAAATGAGAAATGAGAAATGAGAAATGAGAATTGAGAAATGAGAAATGAGAAATGAGAAATGAGAAATGAGAAATTTGAAATGAGAAATGAGAAATGAGTAATGAGAACTGAGAAACAAGAAATGAGCAATGAGAAATGAGAAATGAGAAATGAGAAATAAAAAATGAGAAATGAGAAATGAGAAATGAGAAATGCGAAATAAGAAATGAGAAATGAGACATGAAAAATATGAAATGAGAAATGAGAAATGAAAAATGAAAAATGAAAACTGAGAAATGAGAAATGAGAAATGAGAAATGAGAAATGAGAAATGAGAAATCAGAAATGAGAAATGAGAAATGAGAAATGAGAAATGAGAATTGAGAAATGAGAAATGAGAAATGAGAAATGAGAAATGAGAAATGAGAAATGAGAAATGAGAAATGAGAAATGAGAAATGAGAAATGAGAAATGAGAAATGAGAAACGAGAAATTAGAAAAAATAGATGAGAAATGAGAAATAAGAAATAAGAAATGAGAAATGAGAAATGAGATATGAGAAATAAGAAATGAGAAATAGGGGATGAGAAATAGGAAAGACAGATGAGAAAGGAGAGATGAGCAGAGGGGAATGGGTATTGAAAAATAGGAATTTAGTACTGAGAACCGAGAGAAGAAGAATGAAAAATTTAAAAAAAAAGTTATAAATGCAAAATGTTAATAACAAAATATGTACAAGACAGCACATTTAGTTGAAGCTAAAAATAAATGTTTCTTAAAGATTTTTTCTGTTCCCGATTGTTCTTTTTGAAATTTTTTGATCGAAAGAGTAGCGTCACCCTTTTAGAAGGATATTTCTAACTTAAAATTTTTTGCTCCCACCGACCCGGCTAGATACCCATGCCATGTAGGATTTTGGTTTAATGTGAAATCAACCAAGCGGAAGTGAACCGGAAAGTTGGGGTGGCCAAGCAACATGTCCCTGACGGACGAAAAGTTGGCTGCCTGCCTGGGAGAAACACGAGAGGCCACGTTCACCTTTGCATTCCCCACCCACAACTTATTACATACAACTACTGTTGGAGGAGATCCGTCGCGGGTCGACAAAGAAAACCCGTGTGGCCCCAAACCAAAACGAAGCCCACACGGTCGGTAGTCGGCCGGGCGATAGTCTAATATGGATTAGAGAACCGTGTTCGTTACGAGGTATTGGATTGGAACGCAAAGTTTTCGACCGCGCCCGCCCTTAGGACCCTCGTCGGGGGAATTTTCGGGGAAGATTGGTGCGAGGGCTAGACGTGAAAGGCCAAATCCGGTGCCAATATACAGAAGAAAGAGAGTAGAGTAGCACCGAGCTCACAAACAACTTTTGGCGGCCCGGCTAGCGAAAGCCGGAGTACAAGAGATCAAAAGTTGCTTGTAATCCGCCGGGAAGTTTCGGTTACGGTCCGGATACTTTGGCGAAATTTAGACGAGGACAAAACTAAAAGGCTTGATGATTGCAGGATCCCATCAAAAATGAGTCAGTAAATTGAAGCGATACGATGGTTTAAAGATTTTCTTACACGGGATTTATGTTGACTAAATCTGAACGGAGTGAATTTTATTTTTTCTGCGGCTCCCAAATCTGCCAATTAAAGCTGTCAAACAATTAGAAAAGTTTTCGATTATATTCAATTCGCAACTTCAATAAATTTTAATCACCCTGTAGTTAACGTTCTGCTACAGCAGAATGAATTGATTAGTACCCTTAATAAAAAGAATCGAGGAAAATCCATTAGCATCATCCTCTGTCTTGAAGAGAGGCAGTAAGAGAAAAAAAAGAAGAAACCTAACTGCCAAAATGAAAGCTAATTTTATCATTTCGCAAGCTGTGCCGTCTGTTGCGAAAGTGCAAAACAGAACGATGGAGATCTGCGCTAGAAAGTGATAAAAATTTGCCTTTCCGCAAATTTTCGAAATTGCTCACTAGAAGTTTGTTTCTTATTCTTTGATTGTATCAAGAAACGTCGTGTGTTTGACTAGAGATTAAAAGTGTGTCTAGCGGTCTAATACTGCTGAGTTTGATTCTTCATGGTTGAAATATTTTGGTCAGTCAGTTTGAGTGCCGTTTGTTCACAGCAATGGCACTAAAAAATGAACATTCAACATGACCATGGAACATGATCGAGAAATATAAGCTTTCAACAAGATCATGCAACATGATCATGTAACATAACAAACATACAATCTCGTTGATATTTTTCTTGAAATGTTTAGCTTAGCTGAAGAATCAGCTGACCGATAGTAATTTTGATTTTGATCTTGTCGTTTACGTTATTGAAGTACAACTGTCTACATAATTCTGTATAAATTCTGGTAATCAGCAGCGTTTGACGATAGTTTTCTCTAAAATTTGGATTGTCTTTTCAACAGAACTTTATAGGTTCTCTCTAGGTTCAAAATTAGCTAGAAATGACTTGAAATTTGAGTTGTTCTTTATTTGAAATTTTTGTCTGTATGGACCGCCTCCCGTTTTGAAAAAGAGGTAAAAGTTTTTCGATACAATAGTTTAGCTGATGATAAATTTTCCGCAATATTTCAAGTTGTCTGCTGCATTGACTTTCTGAACTAGAATGTCCAACCTGGAATTTCCCGACCGGGAATTCCAGAGAATCCTGAACCCCGGGAAACGCTTAAAAATCCCGGGAATTCTCGAAGCCAATAAAAAATGCTAAACTACTTGAATTCTACACAATCTAAATTGGAAAAGTGGATCAATTATATCACTCTGATATAATTGGGTATGCCTTGACGCCTAAGTATCATTCCGTTCACACGCTGCTGTCATAGGCAAGTATTTTTCAAATTTGGGAACTTTACCTGCACGTGACCAGACCTCACCTTCCAACAGCTTCTGTATCAACGCTGCTTTGTGCAAATCAGCCGCTTCTGAAGGGATTCTATTACCGGGACGCACCAAACAAGGCATTACGGAGACCTCGGAGCCCTTTGTATCAGTCGCGCTAGTCCCAGCCAGCGGCATTAGTCGTCCCGGCCCTGAGTTCGATTGCGGCGATGAGGCTCTCCAGCCTGCATCGACGGACAAGTATTTTTTATATTTGGGAACTTTCCAACTGCGCGACGAAATCTTGGATTCCAGCCGCCCCTACGTTGCTGAATTCTATCCGCACTACATCACCCCTCACAAGCTTGTACGCGCAACGTTTCTTCATGGGTTTCTTCACCGGGACGCACCGAACTTGAAACTTCGGAGACCCCTGAGCCTTTCGACTCAGTCTGATCCCTGACAGCGTCATCAGTCGTCCCGGCCCTGAGTTTGATTGTGGCGACGGGGTGCTCCAGCCTGTTCTCTCAGGCAAGTATCCATATCGAGTTGACCTTCCTTTTCGTAATGGAACTTCCCATTCCAGTGTGAAACAACACGATCTGCCTGCTGGGAAAAGCGATCATCTCAACCTTTACTACCAAAATGTTGGTGGTATCAACTCCTGCGTTAGCGATTATCTGCTAGCCTCCTCATGCTCCTGCTACGATATTATCGCTTCAACCGAAACCTGGCTGAACGATAGAACCCTGTCTAGTCAAGTCTTCAGCTCAGATTACACTGTGTTCCGTTGTGACAGAGATCCCAACAGCAGCACGAAATCCACAGGTGGCGGAGTTCTGATTGCTATCCGATCCACTCTATCAGCCATCCCCATCTACGACGAATCATGGAACGATCAAGAGTTCGTATGGACCCGCATCGATCTAGGCACAAAAAAAAACTCTACTTTGGGGTTGTGTATCTGCCTCCTGATCGTACTAGAAATGCATCATTTGCTGATTCCTCCTCCAGCGGCCTTTCTAAATTGTGTTCTCTCACGCTTCATCTACCAGGACTTAAGTGGATTCCTTCGCAAGGCAATTTTTTGTTTGCTGATCCAACCAGATCTTGGTTTTCGGTGCCTTCCAACACGATTCTCGACTCTCTAAGCACGGCAACTCTCCGCCAGATCAACAGCATCGAGAGTGAAAATGGTCGCATGCTCGATCTCTGCTTCATCAACGACTGGCCCCAATTAGCTACGATTGAAAACGCTTCTACGCCCTTCTATCGCCTTTCAGTCGATATTCCTGGAGCTGTTGCCCACATAGAAAAACCTGGTCAATTCTATATTGACTTCAAGAACGCCGCTTCGTCGCTGTTTCACAAACGCTCGACGCTATCGACTGGGAATCTGAACTGGAATCTTCAGATCCGAACGCTGCATATACGAAATTTTCCCTTATCATCAATAACATCATCGATCGTCACGTACCGAAACACTCATCAGTTTCTAACCTACGAGCTCCTTGGGTTACGAAAGAACTGCGACAAATGAAAACGCTTAAGAATCCGTTATTACACTAGGCACAAAACTTTCCGCGCAAAAAATGAGTATTTCAAACTAAACTCAGCTTACAATATCACATATGCTGATACTCTAAAAATAATCTTCCAAGCTTCACTGGATGAGTCCACGTTTCCGTCCATATGAAAAGAGGCCTACATGTTTCCGGTGCACAAAAAAGGGGACAAACGAAATGTTAACATCTATCGTGGCATTTCTGCCCTATGTGCGATTGCCAAATTGTTGACATTCACGTCTACTGTGCAAGAAAGTTTTGCCATGGGATCTCAAACCGATGTCATCTAGACTGACCTGTTAGCTGCTTTCGACAAGCTGAACCATGACATAGCCATCGCCAAACTCGATCGTATTGGTATCTGCGAGTTTTTACTCGAATGGTTCCGCAGCTACCTGGTTGGACGAAAACTCAATGTTCGAATAGGTGAATTATTTTCCAGTCAATTCTTTGCAAAATCCGGAGTGCCCCAAGGAAGTCATCTAGGACCAATAATATTCCTGATATACTTCAACGACGTGAGGGTTACTTCTTGATAGTCCAAAACTAGCGTATGCTGACGACCTGAAACTGTTTCGCCGCATCAACGGTCCCGAGGATGTAAACTTCCTACAGAGCCAGTTCAACCTCTTCGCCTCTTGGTGTGATGTCAATTGCCTTCCCTTGAATCGCAGTAAGTGCGCAGTAATTTAGTTTTCCCGCAAGCGGCTCCCGTTATCAGTCATCAAGAAACGAGGCTATCGCTCGATTCGAAGAAATTAAAGATCTTGGCGTGATTCTTAACGCATGGTTGAATTGCAAGCAGGCTTGGCAAATATCAACGTCATGAGGCGTGAAGCTGTGACTGTGAAGCCTCTTGGTCCGTCAAACTCAATTGACTGTTCCTTAACGACCAGTCACTTCGTTTGCCAGTCATTCATTCCCCATTCATTTGAAGCTAAAATAATAACCTAGTCAAGCAATCGCATTCAAGCGACCGATGACGAAAAAGAAACGCATTTATTATTATTGTTGCTCCTGCCAGCAAGCCGAAGACGACCGAAGAGGAACAAGAAAAGCATTTATTATTATTGTTTCTCCTGCCAGCAAGCTCGTTTTCAGTTTTTTATTGCCATTGTTGCTCTCTGCCAGCAAGTCGTTCAATTAGTTGTACCTGCCGTCAGCAGCCGATCGAAGTGTGAAGAGATTTGCCAGTCACTCTCAGGAGAAATTTTGACCATGTGTAGGAGCTTCGCCAGTCGATGATGGAGAAATGTTGATTGTTGTCGTGCTTTGTCCGTCATGCGAGTAGTGAGGCTCCGTCAATTGAGAACAGTGCCAGTCGTTTGATGAAACAAAACTAATCGGGTCAAGCGTGACGGGCGAAATTTACCATCACTGATTGCAAGATTCACACTGTTGGGCCATGAACAATCATAGGTGGACTGTGGGTGCGGCGCTTGGCAAAACGATCACTGGTGGGACTCATTCCCCTCGTGGGAGTGAGCCTCTCTGGTGGTTGTCTCACCAGTGGAGGCAAGTCCTCGGACTGTACCTGGAGGCCAAGACCGCGACGACAAACTCTCTCTAAGTGGGGCTCTGAAAAGAGCCGATAGATTATGACATCGGAGCAAGAGTGAGAGCGAAGCAAAGAGAACAGTAGTATTTAATGATGCTTCATCTTCTTTGTTTATTTTGCTCTTCAACTATTTACACTTCACAACCTTTTCTGCACTTGATACTACAAACAACGTTGGCTGCTGCTTCCTTCCTGCAGCCCACTGCTGGCTGGCTCTCTTCCTGAGCCGCTCTCGGCTCTCTCGGGACGATGTTGCTCGCTCGACGGTTGGATCAAAACTCACCTGACAGGAACGCGACCGCTTGTTTTTATAGCGCTCGCTACTCGGGCGTCGCGCATTGGATTTTCTCCGTTCTCGATGTTTCTGCTGTTCTTCAGTCCGCTGGGTGGACTGAACACACACTAACTATTTACATCGTCGACAAAGCCTCCAGATGTCTGGGTCTTCTTTTCCGCATGACGAAAGACTTCAAGGATGACTACTGCTTGAAGAGTCTTTATTGTAGCTTGGTTCGATCGACCCTTGAATATGCCTCGGCAGTTTGGTGCCCATATTATAAAAACGGCCCAGAACGTATTCAGGCCATCCAACGGCGTTTTTTGCGATACGCTCTCCGACAACTCAACTGGCACGACCCGTTTCGACTTCCCAGCTTCGCCAGATGTTTCGGAGACTCGCAAACGCAAATCGGGCCTTTCTGATCCTGGTTTCGATGTCTTTCCCGGTACCACCATGAGGCGTTATCTGGCTACCAAGATACTGGAAGCACTCCACTTTCTTAACTTGTTGCCCAGCTACCATGAAACTCGAGGGATTTCCTGTGTTGATCTACATCGACTTGGTCTTTCCGACATTGACTTTGAGACCTGCTGCCTTGGAACTTTCGGTGAGGTCGTAGAGTTTGCTCTGCATATCCAGTTGTGTTTGGGCGAGCAATACAATATCATCAGCCTGGTCAAGGTCGTTCAGTTGCTCCATTGTTGAAGGATTCCACGGCTATCCTCGGTTCGGTACACAGTCGATCGATCCAGTCAGAATCTCATCCATTACGATGAGGAAAAGTAGCGGTGATAAGATAGATCCTTGTCTCCCTCCAGCAGTTACCGGGATTGGGAAATGCCTCGTATTGTGCTTCGATGCAATGGACTAGTTTCTCTGGGCCCAGATGTTTTCATGGTTAAGTCGGTCGAATGCTTTTTCGAAATCAACGAAAACCAGCAGAAGAGAGTCCTGGAATTCGTTGATTTGTTCCAGTATGATTCGTAGCGTTGTGATGAGGTTCACACATGATCGTCCGGATCGAAATCCAGCTTGTTGCCGTCGGAGTGTAGCTTCGATTTTCTCCTGGATCCTGTTCAGGATCACTTTGCAGAGTACTTTGAGGGTTGTACAGATCAACGTTATGCCTCGCCAGTTACCGCACTCTGTCAGGTCTCCTTTCTTCGGGACCTTTACGAGGATACCCTGCATCCAGTCGGTCGGGAATGTTGCAGTATCCCAGATGTCAGCGAAAAGACGGTGCAACATTTGTGCTGACAGGGCAGGGTCGGCTTTCAGCATTTCAGCAGGGATGCAATCGATCCCAGGTGCTTTGTTGGATTTCATGTTTTCGATTGCCGCTTCTATTTCAGCCAGCGAAGGCGCTTCCGAGTTGACGCCATTTATGCGACTCACTGTTGGCGCTTCGAGCTGCGGGTTCTGTTGGCCATCGCTAATCGTGACTCGGAAGAGTTGTTCGAAGTCCATCGTTTGAGCTGATCTGTTCGATCGGTCAATAACTGACCTGCTTGGTCTAAATTACACAGCCCAGCATTAATCATCGTAACAGCAAAGTTTAGCCCACAGTGGCTATTATTTGTCTGTTCCATTACACAACACAGCATTACACATCGTAACAACAAAGCACAGTGCAGCAGTGGCTATTATTTGTCTGTTACATTACACAACACAGCATTACACATCGTAACCACAAAGCTCAGCCCACAGTGGCTATTATTTTTCCTTAACATAACACAACACAGCATTACACTTAAGAACAACATAGCTCATCTCACAGTGGCTATTATTTTTCTCTTAGATTACACAGTCTAGCATTACACATCGTAACCACAAAGCACAGTCCAGCAGTGGCTATAATTTGTCTGTTACATTACACAACACCGCATTACACAGCGGTTACAACAAAGCTCAGCCCACAGTGGCTATTATTTGTCTGTTACATTATACAACACAGCAATACACATCGTAACAACAAAGCTCAGTCCACAGTGGCTTTTACTTTTCCTTCACATAACACAACACACAGCATTACACATCGGAACAACATAACTCAGCCCACAGTGGCTATTGTTTTTTTTTCTTAAATTACACAGTCCAGCATTACACATCGTTACAACAAAGCTCAGCCCACAGTGGCTATTATTTGTCTGTTCCATTACACAGTCCTGTATTACACATTGTTACAACAAAGCTAAGCCCACGGTGGCTATTATTTGTCTGTTACACTTCGCAACACAGCATTACACATCGTAAAAACAAAGCTCAGCCCACAGTGGTTATAGTTATGAATCAAGAGTTAAAAACTTTTCCTTTGCTTCGCTGTATCTCATTTTTTAACTAACCGATTGTCAAAGCTCAAATTTTAGTTTTTTCTCGTTAATCTGATAATCGGAACATACTTTGTTTCTAAAACATCTCAGCTCTTCCGTATATTGGTTGTATCATATACAACATGTATGGAATCTGCGCTACGGGTCATATTGCACCGAACACCGAACCTACACTTATTGTGCGTTATTCGACACTTTATTCGTACCTATCGAAAGAATTGCAGAGAAAATGACGATGATTTTCTCACTTGAAACCCGCGTGGGAGCAAAACTATTTCAAAATTTACAAACATGGCGGACTTTCTATCATATCCGATTTAAACTGACTTAAGACGACATTTTATACGATATTTTCACTGTGCAGTTCGAATTGCGATTCGCAACACACTATTGTAAACTACTTAAATTATTTTTTCTGATACGATTTCATGTTTGCTGGGTTTTTCTGAATTTATTATAATTTTTTTTTATATTTTAGACGGGTTTTTGTATGGGAGCCTTCCACCACTCATCAAAATCAACATTTTCTTGCTTGCTTTGAGTATGACAAATACTCACTTAATCCAATCTTCAAAAATCTTATTTCGGGTACCAACCAGTGAAGTTCTCGCTCCACTAAATAGCCATAATTTCCAATAATCTGGTACCGGTTAGCCGCAATGTCTTGGTCCTGGTCGTCGTCGTCTCCGACTTTATCGTCTTGCGGTGGGGCCAGCTCAAATACTCAAAGTTGGCTTAAATATACCGAAATTTATTCTTATTCTTTAGCATCAGCCGGCAAATGGGTGGCAGATTGCAGCATAATGTATGAATGTATGGGGGGGCTATCAAAGGGAAAGAAACGAGAACCGTTTGCACGTGGTAGTAGTTTTTCCCAAGGAAAAGTGAATCTGTTCTTACACTGCTGCGTGATATTATTCCTTCCAAGGGTTTTTCACCGTGTTACTGTAATGTGTGCGATGGCAGGGAAATATATGGGAATGGGGCTAAGAAACTTTCTCCGTGGCCCATAAATTGCATTTCCCTTTGCGAGAGACGTGCTTGGACAGGGAAAACCCCTTCTTCTTTTTTTCGCCTTGGCAATAACGGGAGAATCACTCGATACTATGACCAAAAAGTGGGACCCACAACCCATAGACACCCACATTCATGTGTCTTCACGTGCAGTGAATTTCGGGAGGGTGTTTTATTTCCCATAAGTACAAGTTATTGGGGAGCAACGAGAACTCCCCCCGAAATATAAGTGACTGAACATAATCACAGAGCAGACATAAATTATAATTTCCACGATAGAACCTACTACATAATTCAGTCGACCGGGATATTGATGGGTGAAGTTATATTTACCCGCGAGGAAGCGTAAAAGTCAAAGTGCTAGTGAGTTTTTTTTTGGGATGTGAGTCGTTAATTTATTTGCTGCTGAGGTTGTAGCAAATCATCGGAATGTTCATCGTAAATCCACATTTTGGTGATCATGAAAATTAAGGTATCCTTGATACATTTAAAAACAATCTATTCAAAAAGAATAAATTTTGATTCCGTTTATTCATTATGAAATGTTTCTTAAAATAAAACGTTAAGTTATTTTTCTTATTATTAATTCTCCCCTTTTTCATAACCATGAGTCATGATGTGGTGACTAACTAAAAAACAATTTTCAAAGTATATACTTTTTTCCGCCATCAATATCCAGCTGACTAGAAATTTATTCATCATACTGATTGAGATGTGCTGATGCAAATTTCTGAACCATTCTGCAAATCGGTCCCGATTCCGATCCAAGCAAATCGGACAAATCATTCATCTCCTTCAGCCTCTTTCATTCACTCTAACTCGCTAACTTTCCTTACTCCTTCAGGGCAAGTGGCTGATTGGTTGTGGATCAACTTGGCAGAGAAACGTTCTACGGAGGACGACGAGAGAAAATAAAACCCAGCCTCAAAAACGGGCACCCATCCTTCGTCCTTCATAACTTGGCCCCAGAAACTCCAAGCCATATCGGAATGTGAACGGCTTAAGGATATTCCTCAATCAGCACATTTTTTTATGACGACCGCAATAAGCGTCCGGCCCCAAATTCGGTCCATCGATCATTTTCCCCACCATCACACCGGTTTCCGAACTTTTACCCCATCACCCCCAGCCAATGAATGGGTTGGAAGCTCCCATTTTTACCCTTTTAGTCGACCACTGACTTTAAACTCTTTCCCTGGTCCCCGTTTGCTGGTTTGCTTGCTGGGAAAATGTTCGGTTATGGATGTAATTTTTTCTTTCATATAGCATACCTTGTATGAGTATTCTGCCTGGTTCCTGGCAGAGCAGCTCTTCGATCGGTGAACAACTTTCATCCTTTTGAAGTACTTTCCTACCTATACCTTTATCCGTTCAATATTTTCCCATCAAATCTAACTCAGTCTCTCAGTTCGACGGGAGCTGACGGACGGGCGTAGGACCAAATGTGTGGTGATGTGTTCTACTTCTGGGTGCATGATTACAGTTTGCTGGGACGTGTCGTATTTTGTTGGTAAATTTAAGCCCTCAAAATTGTGACATTGAAACAGATTTTCGGTGTCCATTTACCTTTTTTTTTTCTATATTTGAATCGAATAAATTTTTAAACTTATTTTCATTTTATTTGAAGGTAAAATGTATGAGGAAAAAATAACATTCATCAGTGTTTATTAAAAGAAACTAAGTCAATCCCATTGATAAAAATACACATTGATAAGAAATAATCGGTGTTTGATGAAAAAGGCAAATCTGGCTTAAAATTTTATATACACCCTAAATTCAGCCTTAACTCCAATCACGAGTTCTTAATACTTCAACGCCATTGGCATAGGATTAGACCAATGATTCGATTTGAAACCTCCGGCATTAACCTCCTAGCCCAACCGAATGGCGTATGGCTGAAGGAAACACTGTGAGTACGATTCTCGCCAATGGCATTTTTATTTACTTGTTTGTAGTATGAATTATACAATTGGGTGAAAATCCCATAATTTTTTTTGTTTAGCTTTAATGTTTGTGTGTAGTGGTCCTGCATCGTTTTGGCCGAAAGCTCGAGTCCTAATGCCAGTGACGGGAAAGCAATCATAGCATCTTAGGCGCAATGCACACTTCAACGCATTTTTGGAACATAGTTAGCTACGATTGGCATTGAAATTTTGCTTCAGACATTGAGAGATTTAAAAAAAACGAAAGAATGAGTAATCATGGGCAATCCTTTTGTTTTGCTGTGTAAATAACTTCAAATAACGTTCAGACTAATAAATGGAAAATTAATTTTACGTATCTTTCGAAGCAATACGTAACTTTTACTCAAAAAAAAAAAAAAAATTACTGATTGATATCTGTTCCTTAAATTCCGATTGATTCTAAAAATCATTTTTATCAGGGGGATTGTGGACTACAAAGCATAAACTTAATATGGAAAAAATCAAGCACTCATGGAGACACCCCTTGTTTCCTACGGATGTAAATTTGTTTTCGAAAATAAACTTTCACGAGTTATACCTCTGTTGTTCCTAAAATTTCTTTTATTTTCATCAATCTCCTTTTCAAATACACAGGCATATGTTTGTAAACCCAACTTGGTTCTCTGGCGAAGAAAAAAATAAAGTTTTCAAGCACCGGAGAATAAGTTTCGAAGATCAATAAATCATACTACAGGTATGCACACAGCTGCATGATTTACGCATTTTTCATCTAGTTTCAACGCCATTGAAATTTTGATTTTACGCTAAAATAAATTTCAAAATGAGATTTCACTAAAATTTATTTACTAGGGGTGTAAAGACCACCGTTAGGTTGGGTACATTGGTCATCTTCAGCCGTAGAATCTAGCAGCAAATTCAACTCGGTAGGTCTGTCGTTTTAAAGTTGAGCGAGTTTTAAAGTTCACTCAATTAAAGAGCTAAAGCTTGAATCATTTCAACTGTCGAGTTGTCCTAGTGGTAAAATAACGGTGAGAGAATTCGAAAAACTGAAGTTAGATTCTCGTTCGGTGCATTTTTTTTTTTTAATTTTATTTCTTTTCATGTGTTAAATGTTTAAAGCGGCATGCCCCTATTGATCCGATCATTTTGCAATCGTACTGATATCTGCTGTATGTGGAAGAAAAAGATTATTTGACGATTTTAGGAATGTCTGTAAACTGAACTCAAGACAAAGTGATCCGTAAAAGAATGAAACTTTGAACAAAAAATTGATTGACTATTTTCTCATAGGCTAATTTCGTTTCGTCAACCGGACTATAGAATTTTTAGAAATGTTTCAGGATTTTATAGTATTTTTACTTTTCGGAGAACAGTAACCGTGATAATGATCATAAGCAAATCTGAAAAACACGTTGGATTCTCTCATACCAATTAATGATGTTTTAGATTGAACTTTCAAATCATTTCAATTCAATTCAATTGATTAAAAATAAATATTAGTTCTTTGCTTTAAATTTTCATAATTTTCTTAAAAAATTTTCAAAGTTGATCAAACAATCTGAATTTTTATTCGAGAACTTTTTTTGTATGTCTAGAAATTATGGTAGAAAATTTGGAATTTTGAATCATTTTGCAAGCTCAGAAAGCGACAATTTTCAAAGTACGAATGAGCATTTCAGATTGCAGTCCCATGATAAATAAGGTAGAATAAGATTAGGCATTGGAAGTTTTGAATTTAATTAATCATAATTTTTGAAGCAGCGCTTATGTAATTACTTCGCATAAACCAGAGTGAAATTGCCTTTATGGTGAATAAAAATTTACTACAGTGCAAACTTGAATTAAGGTGTTAAAAAATCTGATAAAAATGTAAATTGACAAAATGTTCAACTAACAGATACCTTTAAAAATTGGTCAAAAATTTAGTGTTTGTTATTTTGAGAATCTGAAGATGACAAAATGCGTCTAATAACGTCAATTTTCCAACTGAGACCAAGACTGATAAAATGTTATACTTTATGAAAATAATTTTTAGCCAATTCCAATAACATAGTTGTGATTTTTAGCTTTTCTGATAAAAAAGTCGATATCAGTATCGAATTCGTTTGATACTTCCATCATTGTCTTCCACCTTGAATAATATAAACATCCTTCAATTATTGTAATTCGAAGATGACAAAATGCATCTAATAACGTCAATTTTCCAGCTTTACAATATATTTTTTCTAATGTGACTGAAAAGTTTTTGACGGTTCATTGATTAAAAAATGCGGCTTTCAAGGCACTTTTTTCATTTTATGTGATGGTAATCTAAAAAAAAATAAAAAAAAATCCTTGTGCGCAACAAAAAACCTTCAGACTTTAGGCATTAAGTGATTGTTTCGGGCATTTTGTAGTTGTCTGAATTTTTTTCGAACCATATTTTTTCGAATTTTTTTTTATGACATTGAATAACGTTAAAACAGGTTGTTGTAGCTAAATATAGTCTCGAACTTGAGTTGCGTTACGATTGTTTCCAGTTTCCAAAAACATAAATTTTGTACGTTCGAGAAACAAGGAAAATTCAGCGATTTTAAGCGAGGGGTGTCAAATTTACGCTCAAGATCCCAAAACGGAGTGTTTTTGCTGAAAAAGTAACGATGTTAAATGAAAGATTTCATGAATTCATTGGGAATGCCAAAATATTTTTTTTATTTGGATGCACATGAATAAAGTTTCAAGCCGCCAATCTTCCAACAGATATTAACATCAAGGCTGCCGAAAACAAATTCTGTTTTTTGACGAATGAAATTCTGTAATTCTGTGATCTGAACCGAAAATTCTGTGACGAGATTCTGTTTTTTCTACGCTTTTATCAAATAAAAAACATATAAAACATTCACAAATTGGATTATTATTACTATTTAGATTATTAGAGACACTTTTTCAAAACTCTCGTTTTTTTTTACAAATATAGTCCAATTTTCCGAAATTCAAACTTCGTGAGAAGGATGCTCATATCAGTGTTTCAAACAACTTTACAGATCTATTACAGTTCTATATAGAAAACGGTAATACAGATCATTGGGCTTGTGATATAGCTCAGTTGGCAAGTCAGTTGCTTCCTGAGCCGATGTCCGCCAGTTCGAGCCCAAGAGTAAACATTGAACACAGTTATACCGGATAAGTGCAAAGTTGATATAAAGTCGCGAATGCCATAAAAATGGTATAACAACTATATTCGAAAAAAAATACAGATCATCGCTGAATTTTGTAAGAAATTCAAGTTATTACAGATTTAATGCGCAAATAGAGGCTAGACTAGAATTTCCATTTTGTTGAATCCTTTATTTTCAACTGAACTGGAAAGAAAAATCCACGAAATTTTTGTAATGAACTTCTGTAAATATGATTTTGGGAAATGAAAAAAATTACTTCAAAATATGTCAAAAATGATTTTTTTTTAAATTTCCATGAAGATCTTTCAAACCCTATCATCAATGAGTATTACTTTTAACTGCTTAGAAATTTTGCCTACATGTTGACATACCCCTCTTCTAACCTTTTCAACTTTTTTTGGCGTTACTCTTATTATATGACGGTCTAGGAATGAAATATATGAAATAAGGTCTTAATTAAGAACACCAAATTTGTAGAGCTATCGGTGTATGTACATAAAAGTTAGGCCCAAAAATTAGTTTTGTAGTGTAAAATTTGCATACAAACTTGAAAAACTTATCTTTTATTGCTTCGAAAATATTTTTATACGGTATTAAGCTCAAATTTTAACCTTTGAGAATCAAGAATTAATAAGACCATGCAGAGAATAATTCAAAAAACCAAAAATTAAGATTGAGTAATTTCATCCAAAATTTATCGTCCGTTTTTACATTGCAAATTTCAGGATTCAAAATTCAGAGCTCAATAGTAAAATTCAATATAAGAACAAAAAAAAATTTTTTTTGCAGAACTTCAATATGAAATTTTTAACGTATCACATGGCACTACATTTATAAAATCACATTAAATCAAATCCAAAACATAAAAAATCGGGCTTCCGTAATAAAAAAAAACGAAGTTGCTGTCAAATACTAAGAAGATGGTAACAATTTTCGATGGTATTTCCCAGGATGAAGTTAAGGTCATGAATAGGGGAGATAAGGGAATAATTACCACCTTAAGGGGGATGCTATATGAGTTACATAACTGTTTTGTGTTTAGACACTAAAGTAGTCTTTTGGTATCTTGCTGAAACTTGAAAGAGTAGATCAAAATGTTTAAAAATGCATTCTAAATTTTTTTGTCGAAAGCTTAAAATCGGTCACTACAGAGGCATAATAAGAACCCCCCCCCCTGGGGCAGTATAAGCACCATTAATCGGGGCACGATGAGCTTTTCTGCCGTAAAATCTAACGGTGAATTCAACTTAATGAATTCAACTAAATTAAGAGCTCGGGCCTAACAGATTTTATCTGACTAGTTGGCCTAGTGGTTAGGTGTCGAAGAGGTTACTCACAGGACTCAGGTTTGATTTCTGGTGAAGGCGATTTATTTTTCATGAAAATTTATTTAAGAAAATACGTACTTCTGAAGAAAAGAGGGGTGCTCACTTCGCCCAGGTGCTCGTTATGCCCTTATGCCCTACTATTTTGTTATTATAGAGACTTTGAGTAGGCTCACTCATTCATCTCAACGGGAATATTAGATTTTTTTCCTGATCAGAAGAGAAAAACAAAGTTATGTCAATAAGAGATATTTTGATATTCAATTTTTTCCTATCAAAATGACATATACTCCTAAGATGTTGAAATATCTCAAATTATAACCAAAAGTTCAAACAAGAATAAATAAATTATATCACCCCTTGATATCAAGTGTATGATCATACAAGCTTGTATGCAATGTTTGTTCTGTACGTGTTTCACTTGTATGCGACGTTGAAATGCCTACTTGCCTTGTACTTAAACTTGTATGCAATGTTTAAAACTGGAAGAATTCTAGAAAAGTTTGGTTCATAGCCAGGAGATTCGAAACTCGACGTACCAGGTTGAAAAGCGCGTTCGCTACCACAGAACCATACCTGGTTTATTGGAATGAGAGTTTCAAAATTCCAATAAAGGCTTTCGATGTAGACAAATTGAGGCAGCAAAAAAAAGTTTGTATCAAAGGAGATATATCTTTTTATTCGAACAACATAGACGAAGATTATGATATCAAAGCTTTATCCGAATAAGATAATAATATCATGTTGAAATGGGTTCCAGTAAAAATTTCGATGTAGGTACTCTTCTGATCGGGTCTTTATCTCTTTGCATTTCAACCTGCTATTGATTTATTTTTTGTAGAAATCCTATTAAATATGCACCAACGTTATCTGAATAAACTCTAAATTTTGAAATGGAAATTTTAAGTCTGTACACACTTTCACGTTAAACTGTTATAAAAATGTCTACTTTCATGGTTAAAAGCTTATAAGCATATTCAAGAGTGTTTTGGTTCAGAACCTATCAAGATTCTATTTTTTATGTCAGCTCGCCAAGAGCTTTGTGCGTCAAAATGATTTGCAGGTCTCAGAAAGTGAACTTCATACAGAACTTCATACAAATTTCAAATTCTTCGGGTGTTTTTATTGGCTGGGTCCAGATCAGTGATTACGAGCAGAGTTTGAAAAAATGATTAAATTAGACTCCTCCTTCGCACCACCCACCTACAAGACAGACAAATTGTATTACGATATGACGCAACTGTTAGCTACAAAAAGATACAAATTCACATGTGTTTTGAAGGCTGTGTGGCACTCGTCATAAAATTTTACTATACGTATGCATCGTTTCCGAAAATAGAAAAACGATGACGTCACTCGTCAGAAAATACTACTATTCCTCTGACCCGGAAGTTCAATACTCCTGTCTGTCTTAAATAATAAATTTTCCAATTCCTCATCACGCCCTGCCCATTTATTTGAAGGTGGAGGCAACCCAATCCTGACCTAGAGGGATTAGGACTAGTAGTGCCAGGCAGGTAGTTTACTTGCTTCCTCGCTTGCTGGGAAGTTCGCTACGGGTGGCGGCATTTGTGGGTTGGAAAATGTCTTCTCCAAACGACTTTGTAGTTTATCCCGGCCACCATCATCGTCATCCTAGCTAGACGGAGGAGCACTAGAGGTTTGGTTAAAACAGTAGGGAACTAAAGGATAGATGGCAAAAAGGACTCAAGCGCCTCGGTCTTTGGGTCCCGGGTCGATGAGCTGAACTGCTTCCGTTTCCGTCACTTTTCCGTTGATCTGACTTTGGGTCCCGGGTTCAGATATGTGCTGTCAAACCGACCAGAAGAGGTAAAACCGACCGACACGAGCCCGTAAACCTCTCACTTGGTACAAGGATCGGTGGACATTATTGAATTACAGGACAACTTTGTCGATATCGGTTCGTGGAAGGAATTTTAACGACCGATTTCAAGAATTTTGCTTGCTCGCCCAGTTATTCTTCCGAGTGTGAAGAAGTTTGGTTTATGAATAGATGGTTAGGTGGTTGTTTTTTTTTCGTTTTCTATTTTAAACTGGAGATTAGAGCTCTGAATTATGGGTTCGTTGAAATGAATATGAGTGAGCTCGCTCGTTTCGAACGTTCAATTGAATCATAAACATTCTTCTCCTGCCATCGGGCCATGAATTTAGGAATGAAATATAGAAATATGAATATGAATATTCATAAATGGATGCCAGGAAAATAGCAGCAGCAAAAACAACGTGTTGCACAATTTAGCAGCTGCCGAGCTTTCCCATCTAACGGGTGTGAAATTTAATCAAACATAGCCATTATGCTCTCTCTCGGAGGCTCACAGGAAGGCTTTGAAACGATGAAGTGATAATGATGGCCAACAAACACATAAACAAGCTTCCTGTGCTAGACCAGGTCGGGCCAGGAGAATGAATACCCGAACATATACATAAGTAGGTATCTACCTATAGTAAACATTTAGACACTGTAATGTATACATTAACAATGCGGCTTTGAATGGGTTTTCGGGAGAAGCTTCTGGTAAGGTAACCACAAAAGGAAGACAATCCTTAATTAACATCCTTTCGTGGATGGGGGGTGGTATTTGGGCCTCATACGTGGCCTCAACTCATGTCCCATGCAACGGAATTGTTGGAAGGTCAAATCTCTGAGCGGGATCCTATCGCGTGGTCCGAGTTTCATTCATGCAATGTAAATGATTTGCTGCCATTCATTACAGGCTACCATCACCAAATACCAAACACTCGATACCGCTAGAAGCAGGAGCATTAAAATTTCACTAAGCTATTATCTAATTACACTGGGATCGGCACCCGCCCAACCTGGATTGTTGTAA
Organism: Uranotaenia lowii; assembly: GCF_029784155.1. Classification (NCBI taxonomy): domain Eukaryota; kingdom Metazoa; phylum Arthropoda; class Insecta; order Diptera; family Culicidae; genus Uranotaenia; species Uranotaenia lowii. The sequence goes on from NC_073692.1 coordinate 197,584,274, forward strand.
TTACACACCGAGCTCATAGATGTAATCATAAATCGTAACGATATATCGATTATTACTGCAGATGGGAAATCGTTTGATTTCGGTGCTAGGGTACAATTTTGTTGAAGGTGGTTGCCTAACGCGGTTTGGACGATTGCATTAGTTATCAATTTTTGAAATAATAAATGCTAACGGCAATTAAATCAAAGACGGACCGTTTAACACAAATTCATATTTTATTGGCGAAAACTTTATTGCAACTTTATAACGTTGAAATATTTACGAACAACCTCATAAGCTACAGCGTAACTAATCTAATATATAAAGATGAGTTGGACTATATATGTTTGTTTGTATGCACCTTATACAAATCCACACCGCTTAACCGATCAGCCTGAAATTTGGTACAGAGATGTATTTGGACCAGGGTAAGGTTTTAGTGATAGTTCAGAGCCCCTCCCATCTAAGAAAAGGGACCCTCCCATACAACTTTCGTGTTTATTCCCACAAATCAAAAGTCATGGCACACATTTTGCTAACAGATTTTCGTTTCCTTTGGCGGGGTTTTTTTTCACCATCTCCGTGGGCCAGGCATTAGAAACGACCATTCAGAGTTCACGTGTACTGGACAGCAAATCAAAGCTTGCTGAGCCTTAAGGATTTGAAAGAGGAAACTTTGGCGGTTTTTTTTGTCCTTCTACTGTTCAAAGCACGTGGATATATTTGGATGATGAAATAATGAGTCTACATTTTGCATTTAAAAATACAACAAGCCTGTAAGAAATATATTAACTTGAATTGAAGTGGTTTTCAAAGTGCTCTCTACCGCCGCCAAGGGGATTTGAGAGACTACAAGAATGTACAGTGAACTGATCAGTGAACAATGAATTGTCTTCTTCAGCTGAATAACTTTTAGGAATCAATGCTGAAAAACGAATGAACATTTTTTATTAAATTCTAGCATCTAAGAATTAACATATGTTTGGAATCCCCCACAAAGAAAGAAAAAATAATAAAATTCTGATCTATAAGTTGAATGCTTCGATTTCAACGCGTTGATAGCCGTCGGGGAATTTAAGGGGGGAGTATGGTCTAACACTTTCGAAAAATCGATTTTTATTTTTTTTAAATTTTATTATTGTAAAACATTTCAAGAATGTTGTGTCAAATTTTCAAGTCAATCGAAGCAAAACTGTAGAAATTATAGGCTTTTATCTCCTCTTATCTAATACTGCAAGAATTCTAGAGCAGAAACTTCAAACGCGTTTTTCTCGAAAGCACATTTTCAAAGTCAGTGGACATCGTCATTTGAAAACTACTTTACCGATTCTTTTCAAATCTGGAACATATTTTCTACATATAAAATACCAAACCCCAACGATTTTTTTTTGTTTTTTATTTAACTTTGGGGAGATTTTACAGATAAAAAATGGCTGATTTTTTCTTGAAAAAGCGTAGTTTTTACTTCAAACAGCCACAAAAATTTCATAATTTTTTTTAAGTTGGGGTCCAGAAAAATATCTATTAAAAATATTTTACTCTGATTTTTTGACTTCAGATGATTCTGTGCTGAGATACAGTGTCCACCGCAAATCCTGTTTTCTAAAAGGCATCCTCGAAAGTGCTCCGTCACCGGCTCATTTTTCAATATTTTTCTACGAAAAAATTACTAAATGTTCTTTTAACAATGCTTTGTATAATGCAAAAAAATTGAATACATTTGTTTGAACGATAGCTCTAAAAAAATCGTGAAAATGATGTTTTTTTTACCCGTTAGACCCTACTCCCCCCTTAAACGAGGAATTAGATAATAGATGAGATATAAAAATATCTTGATGAAAATAGATAAGATAACAAATATAACAAATCTAAAATTTTTAGAATTATACGATTCAATTAAATTGGTCACTTTTGAATCATTTTTGGTCATCAATGTGTTCAATTCTATTATCAAATTTTGAGAAAACTTATGGTAGAACCGTTTTGTACTGCGAATTCAAACACATGATATCTTAGAATTTTAACAGTGATAACCCTTCACCCAAATTAATGGGTTGTTTGTGCCCGAGAATAGAAACATTGATATTTAATTTAAATAAAACCATTCTCTTAACATTATAATGATCAGGTTTAGAGATGATTTGTTTTTGATAACTTCAAAAAACTGTTTGTGGAACTTTCAGCATTTAAGGAAAAGTACTCATAAACTCAGATTCGGAAGTCTTTTTAGAAATTTCTAAGCACAGAAACTTGAATGTACCATTGTACAGGGAGATCGTCCATTTTGAAAAGGGGGATGAACTCCAAAAGAAATTTTTTTAGATGAGGGAAAAGAAAGATATAAGAAAAATTATCATTTGAAGATAAAAAAAAATAAGGCCAAATCCATTCAAGCTTCCTTGGAGATGGTGGGTGAAAAAAATGTTTTTCGTGATAGGATGAATAAGCATTCAAGGGAAATTATTTTGAATGTCTTTAAATTAAAACCTGACACTTATAAGTTTTTCTTAAATATGAAAACGATAAACACAGTGATAATCTCAAAAAAAAAAAAACTCTAAAAAGACTAACAAACTTTATATGGCTAAACATGCGCCAAATTTTTAATCATGATGAATATAAAGCTTCCAAAATTTTGAAAAGTCAAACGACTCATTTTGATTTATATTTTATGCGAACCCGAGCAAGGCCGGGTAAAATCAGCTAGTATTATATAAAACCAGCTTATATACATACATCTATTTGCATTGGGGTGGTTTTAAAACAGAATTATATTCCAGAATCCAAACGTTGTAGTTTCAAATTGTTCACTGGCCTATCAGTGGGCTTATTGTCAATTTTTTTTTTAAGAAAGATGCATGTTCTAAATATTTGATTTTCACCTTCTAGCCATTATTTCACGAACGTCTTGTTTTGGATAAAATTAGAGCAGAAATGTAATTTTTGTACGGTTAGAATGAATATTATCAAAATCCCATTCATTGACCCCCTAAAGTTGATCAGTTGAGCCGAAAATCTGCATTATGCCTTCTGTTTTGTAACAAAGTATTGATTTCGGAATACATACTTTTTTGGACCACCCTAACTTGTATGTCTTGAATATAGAATCGTGAGATATAAGCATAGAAATTACTTAAAAAACACACTTTTTTTTAAGTAGAGAGGCATCGAGATATTCGGCAGATTTATTTAAATTTTTTACTAAATCAAATTAAAAACTAGAATTTCTCTTTTAATTTTTTTTCATTTTGTGTACACAAATGATTCTTTAGAAATGAATGAACGCCAATTTTTGTTTTATACTTAGATACGATTTTAACACTGCTGCTCTGATTCATTGAACACTTTAAATTTCTAGTAATTTTCTTTCTTTTTTATCTTGTATGTTTATGAATAATTCCTTGGTTCTGCTCAGGTTTGTCTTTTATTTTTACAAATTTTACAAAAATCGGCCAGAGTTGCCCAGCCATGTGGATACGTGTAGTAGAAAATTTGGTATGCTTAAGGTTAAAGATCATCGTTCTTTCGAACAAATATTTTGAAGATATTTAGTTAAGGTCGATATTCATCTAATTTGACATCTTATAACCAATTTCGAATAGCTTGGCATCTGTTCGAAATGTTTTGTCCAGATTTCACTGGATTCTAATAGTAATCGCTTTGGGTCGTTTGATGTCCTTTCAGCTATTGGTGACATTTTGAAAATCAAAGAGACCCCTACATTAAGAAGATCAAATGAAAATAATCGACTCATAACATGAGGGGCATTAAGATGGAAGAAATAAAAGAAAAATGAAATAACATCTTTTGAATTTTTATTTAAAAACAACAGAATATTCGACGGTTTGGCCGTTCGGTACATCTCTAATTTCAAGTAGTCTTGATTTTCCTAAAGAGAAAAAATCAAGAAACTATAATTGCACCAACCATAATCTGCGTACTGTAATCGTTTGGTATTTTCAACTCAAAATTCATTTTATTCCTAATTTTTTGTTGGCCCTAAATGGGTAATGTTGACTTAACAGATTTGTAAAGCAATATCATTGCATATTTTTATGACGAGTTCAAACTATAATTTTTTTGAGTTAAAAAATGTTTCAATTTTTGAACGCAATTATGAATTTTTTTGTTGATTTTATTCAGAATATTTTGAAACATTTTTCAATATTTACAGCGCTGGATTAAGCCATGGAGGGGCCCGGGGAATTATTTCTCGGGGTGTCCTTATGGATCGATTATATGTTTGTATTTGTATAACATCTCGGAGAAAACATAATATTGCTAAGAAACTGGAAATGAGTTAAGTATATTTCCTTCAAATAACGATTATGTCTGCGTAAAGGTAGTTTCTAGTATTTTAAAATGAAATGTTGTTTGTAAAACACGTGCAAACATTGCGGAAAAGCTAATCAATTTATCGGAAAAACAACTCTTATTAGAGCTTTTGAAAGCAAAATTTCTAAATTCTCGATTTATATAAAAACTCGTTTTTATAGTAAAATTCTCTGATTTAAAAGAGTTAAAAAATGTTTTTGATTTCACCATTGAACGCCTAGTATGGGCTTCATCTTAAACAGATTAAATATTTCCCTATTGACAATTCGGAAGTAACATTATCATTTCAGACTTAGAATTCAAAGTTTAAAAAATTAAACTAAAGTATAAAATGCAAATTCCATGGTATACAGGTATTTAAATAAAGAGTAAATTTCAAACCTTAAAATCAGATTTTATTCAGAGCCATAGTTGAGTGGCTCAAAATAATCCATTATTTCAAATTAAGATTTAAGGAAACAAATTACATATCAAAATCACTTAAAAAATTCAGAATTAAATTTACAATCGGACCAATAGCAGGAATTAAAAAAAAATCATCATCCAAATGTTTATTCCAATTTTATATCTTAAAACAGAAAAAATCGTTTTCATTTTATTTGTTAATAAATTAAAAAATGTAATGTGGATTACAATTTTAAGTTAACAAAATATGATCCTTATCAGATCAAATATTGAAAACAGCTACTTTTATCAAAATATGCTTCTAAATGTGAAAAAAGCTACATTTCCAAACATTAAGCCAGAGTGGGTATTAAATGTCTAAACAGAATCATTAATTATAAAAAAAAATTAGATTTGGAATCCACATAAGTCTTGTACCTTAAAAAGAGATCTCGAGTTCTCAAAGTCAGAAACATTATGAAAACACAAGACTTAAAAATCTCAATCAATTCAATCTCTATTTGTAAAATCTGAAAAACGATAAGATAAAAAAACATCGAAATATTCATGTTTAGGGGATAACTCAATGAAATTCGGAATTCAACTATGAGATTGAAATGATTGATTGAAAAGATAAAATAATTTTAGGATGGTTAATTGGAAATGATAAGCTGAATTCAGGATATTTACGTCAGTAGCGTTTTACGATCAGACGCTTGAGTGAGCAGTTGTGTTTTTGAGAGACGAGCAAACGTTATTGTGAACTAACTCAAACCACGCGGTCACTAGTGGGGATTTGCCCCCCTTTTGTTCTTCGATCATATTTCCTTGAATTTTCAAGGCCTGGAAATGTCTGACGGAGTTGTGAAAAATACGCTGGTGTTTCGGTTCCCGGAAAATGCGGCTGGTCCCACGCTTGTGGAGATGGCTCGTTTTGTCAAGGAATTCGACGCAGATAAAAACAAAATGGAGTCCATCTACAAAATATCGGATGAACGTTTTGTCTGTATCAAGTTCAAAACAGAACAAGATATGAAGGAGGCCCTCCTTCAAAACCCTGAGAACCAGGAATTCCGTTACTCGAATGGAATCACCGTACAAGTTCAAATGTCGGTAGCAGGTGGATGCCTGCGTTATGTGAGAATTTTTGATCTGCCACCTGAAATTTCAGATTTGGAAATTTCCTTAGTTCTCGGTAAATATGGAAACGTGAAACGTTCGGTGCGAGAAAAGTTTCCCCCAGAGTTGGAGCTGAATCTGTTTACAGGTGTACGGGGTGTATATATGGACATCAAGAAGGATATACCGTCGACATTGTATTTCATGAACCGTAGGGGACGCATATATTATGAAGGATTGAAGTTTAAATGCTTCATTTGTAAGGAAGAAGGGCATTTGAAGGTCAATTGTCCAAAAAAACAGACCAAAAGTGGTGGACCAAGTGCAAGTAGTGCTAACAATGTTGTTGAAACCAGTGAAAACCAGAAAAAACTAGAATCGATCTCGTACGCTAATGCAGTGAAAACAGTTGGGAACCTTACGAATGAACGTGTGGAAGAAAAATCGGAAAAGCTACAGTTGAACATGGAGGTGCTCAAGTCATCGAGAGATGAATCTAGCATCGCAGTACCCCGGAACGAAGCGGAACATGAGCAAGAGATGGGATCTGAAACGAGTGACGAAGAGATGGAAACATCGAATACGGAGAAGGTTGGAGAGAAACTCGGTAAGCGGCCATTACTCAGCGCAGAGAGGTCGACTTCGGATACGGATGGTGATGCGAGAGGATTCCGTACTATCGAGCGAAATAGGAAGAAGTTGTATAAAGCAGGTGGTGTTGATTCGATAAACCCTTTGCAGATTATTGCGAAAGCATCACAAGAAAGAGGTAATAATATGGAGAGATCGGTTGCGAGAACCAGATCACGCAGTCGGGTAGATGATGAGAAGGTGAAGTCTAACAAGTGAGATGATCCAAACTCACGCAGACGTTTTTTGTATGATGACTGGGGTGGGAAATGAGCTGACTTGTGTTTATGTTTTGTGTTTGGTGACGGTTTTGGTATTTGATGTTCTGTGTTGTTCCATTTCGTGATTGATTCAATGCAACATGATCTTTACAAGAAAGATAGCTTCCATCAACTTAAATTCAATCACGATAAATGTTAATGTTGTGGGATACGGTTCGCGGGTTGAGCAATCTTTAAACGGCCTTTCCGAAGTTTCCAAACCACTTCTCCACGTACCTTTTTTGTCCTACGTTGTGTTCTCCTTTTCGTTTCTTTCCAACTCGATCCTCTTTTATCCTTACTGCTTACAATCCACCGCCTTCCAATCCTTAACCGTCCTAAATGTCCTTCGTCCTGTATATGTAGTCCAAGTCCTTTTCTTTCCACCACTTATTCACAACCTTTATGTAATACTTCTTAAAAACACTTTATTTTTGGAACTAGCAAAACGCGAGAGTTAATCTCAACCTTTATTTGAGCTCTATCGGTAGGATACTGACTGTTGTGTTGTCTTCTAACGATCTATCTACCTATTCTACTGGGGGTTATATGTATCTCTTCGTGTATCGTTCGTGTGCAGTGTTCATTTAGATACAATTGTGTAGTGAGTTCTTGTGGAAATGTTAAGTACTATGCAACTCCAGTGATCCTCAAATAGTGGTGATCATTGCATATTTTACTTAAATTTAAATATTTTGCTTATCGACTAACATTTCCAGCCCCCTTGAAACTATGTTTCAACTAACACCTATCTTATCCTAGCTATTCAATTTCAATTCAAAATTTTGCTTCTTCTTCAAAAAAATCATGGAGCTTCTGCAGAGTCCTCGTTGGGTAATGGACAAATTCGGTTGACCGGACGCCTGTACGTCCCCTTGAACGTCTTGACTGTGACCACTCGTACCACTCCGTCTGCGCCTGGGTGTACCTCGACTATTCTCGCTAGCGGCCATTGTAGTGGTGGCGAATTGTCTTCCCGTAGAATCACTATGCTGCCGATGCTGATGATGCTGGGCTGAAGGTTCTTGGTCGCTTGTTGCAGTCCCGTGATGTATTCTTGGCTCCAGCGTTGCCAGTATCGTTGAAACATCTGCTGTCGTTGCTGATAGTGAGCTAGGCGGTTTGTGGGTATGGCGGTAAGATCGGGCTCAGGGAGGGCTTTCATAGACGACCCTATTAAAAAATGAGCTGGGGTGAGGGCATCTAAATCTCTTGGGTCATCAGATAATGGGGCTAGAGGTCTAGAGTTTAGGGCGGCGGATATTTGAACTAGCAGAGTGCAAAAATTTTCATGGCTTAGTTAGTTGGTTCCAATTTCCTTTTTCAGGCAGGTCTTGGTTGAGCGCACGGCTGCCTCCCATAATCCACCGAAGTTGGGAGCACGGGGTGGAATGAAGTGCCAGGAAATTCCTTGCTGGGCTAGCTCCGATCCGATCTCGTGTTGTCCAGTCTTGCTGTTGATTCCCTTGTACAACTCGTATAACTCGTGCTTTGATCCTTGGAAGTTCGTCGCGTTGTCTGAGTGAATTTGCGATGGAAGTCCATGATGTCCTATAAACCGACGAAGTGCAGCTAAGAATCCAGCGGTTGATAGGTCCATAACCAGTTCAAGGTGTATTGCCTTTGTCGTGAAGCAAATAAATACCGAAATATAGCATTTTGGAGGGGCTGCTCGGCGGTGAGGGGGTTTCAAGTAGAAAGGTCCACAAAAGTCAATTCCAGTTATCAAAAATGGACGAGCTGGGCGGACTCGTGTGGACGGAAGTTGACCCATCGGTTGTTCAATCGACTTGGGGTTCACACGGAAACATCGATGACAGTTTCGAAGGACGGAACTGACCGCTCTTTTTCCATTGATTGGCCAGAATTCCTGTCTCATGACCGCTAACGTTACTTGGCATCCTCCATGGTGGGTTTGAAGGTGGTAATAATCGATGAGAAGGCTAGTGAAGACATGCGACTTTGGAAGTACAGCTGGATGCACTGTTGCGAAGTTCTCTAGCGAATTCCGTAGACGACCGCCAACTCTGATAATGTTATCCTTATCCAGGAAAGGACAGAGTAGTTTCAAAGGAGATTTGTGTGGAACATGGTAGAGCCTTTTCAAGGATTTGATTTCCTCTTGGAAGCATTCCTCTTGAACCAGTTTTACAAGAGCCATTTTCGCTGAATTGATCTCTTGCATCGTTAGAAATGACGAAGTATTTTTGTGGCTGAATTTTCGAGAATTGGCAGCAAAGCGTCGGAACAGTGCAACTAATCTTACCAAGGGAATCAGAGAAGATCGAAGCGAGAAGATGAAGCTGGTTTCTTGTGTTGCTGCGGTAGCTTGAGTGACTGCTCGGGGTTCCAAATCTGCTTCTTCGGGTGGAGATCCAGCATCTTCAGTCATCCATCTCACCGGTGACTGCTTCAACCAAAAAGGACCCTGCTTCCAAAGGTCACTTTCCAGGAAATCCTCGACCTTCATTCCGCGGGATACAAGATCGGCGGGGTTCTCTTTGCCTGCCACATGCAGCCATGGGTGTCCGTACGTAGTTGTCTGGATTGCTGAAACGCGGTTTGCGACAAAGGTCTTCCACGAGTTGGGTGGAGCTTTTAACCAGTGCAACACCACAGTTGAGTCCGACCAGAAATATGCTTGCACGTTTTCCAAATTGAGGGCCTTTTTTACTGTCTGGTATAGGTGGGCAGCTTCCCTAGCTGCACAGAGTTCTAGTCTTGGAATTGTGAGTCGCTTCAAAGGCGCGACTCTAGATTTCGATGACAAAAGTTCGGTGCGTACGTTGCCTTGTCGATCACTGGAACGAACATATATACAAGCTCCATACGCAAGATCCGATGCGTCGGCGAAACAATGGAGCTGTACATCAACGTATTCGGGTATGAAAGCAAATCTGGGTATGCAGAATTCTGCTAATTTTGACAATTGGCGATGGAAGTCCTGCCATTTCTGCTGTAGTTCTGGTGGTACCGGAGCATCCCATCCCGTATGAAGTAGTGCCAGTTCCTGCATTATTATTTTTGCGGTAACTATTACGGGGGAAATTAATCCGAGGGGGTCAAACAACTTAGCGATTGCCGACAGTAGAGTAAAGTGGGGCAAGAGTACGCAGGCGGAAAGAGTACGCACTAGGCTTTTACAGTAAACGACAACACTGAAACTAGCAACACTGTACCGGTTTGACAGGTCATCGAGTCAGCTGATCTTACGTGTTTTTGTTTGTGGTTTGGTTCGCGCACGTCGGAGAAATGAGATAAATTTTAGTTTTTCCAATTTTTATGTAATTTTATGCGTATTTGGAAACATTATTACGCTTCGTGGAAATTCGCTAATCAAATCTGCATACGTGACAAAGGACACATAATTAATATAGATTAAATCTGTGGAATACTCATGCCAGGATATGATCGGAATATTTAGCACTTTTAGCTTTTTTCACAAATGGTCGTAGGGGGCAAGAGTACGCACGTTTGGTGGGGCAAGAGTACGCGTTGGTTTCCTTCGTCTTTTTTATAGCATTTGGAAAGCTAACCCAAAGAATAATCATGTTTTCAATAATCAGGACGTACAAAGGGAAAACCAGCCGGAAGATTGGCTCTCCGGAGATGTTGGAAAACGCCAGGCAGCGGTTGAAGGACGGAGAATCTAAGCGCCGGATTGCTGAAAGCCTCGGGACTTCGGAATCAACCTTGCGTAAACGCCTTAAGAATGTATTCAACAGAAGATATTTTTGTATTGAATTGTGAATAACAATCATTTTTCTCGACCAGGGATTCGGTGCTGAAAGCCATGGACAATTCACTTCAGTTTTTACCCCTCAGCAGTCAGAGGATCGTAAATCACTGCAGAGCGCTGCACAGTGCTTTTTACGGTCTAACTTTCAGTGATTCGCCTTTGCCTTTGCTGAAGCGAACAGCGTTACCCATAAAAACACTGTTTTATTTTAACTATTGTTTATGAAATAAAGGTTGTTTTGTTCAATAAACGATTATAATGATTCAAGACCTCACTTACACCGGACCAGAATGGATTAAAATGAGCTTATTATATGCGTACTCTTGCCCCACCTCATGCGTACTCTTGCCCCACTGGTGGGGTAAGAGTACGCTTTGGTAATTCTTGAAAAATATGATTTTTTATCATTGATTACAAACATAATCAAAACTTTTTGCGTCATACAATCAAGGTTAAGAGCCTTACTTTAATTTGGTTTAATTACTATAATCGATACTTTGTTCTTTGAAGAGATACAATAAGTACACAACTAAGTGCGTACTCTTGCCCCACTTTACTCTATACGCCTCCTGGTCCATTCGCCATTTTCATTTTCAACACTGTATATGAACCTGAGTTGATCTGCTTTAGGTTCCCAAGTTATCCCTAGAGTTTTAACCTTCTCATCGGGATTCAAATCAAAGGTTATCGTGAGGTTGGTCCCCAATTGATCCTCAGGTAGACCGGACAAAACCTCCGGTTTATTTGAGCACCATTTCCGGATTGGAAATCCTCCTTTAGCCATTAATGACGTCAAACTTTTTCGTAATTCGATGGCTTCGTCCACATTTGATGCTCCTCCTATATAATCGTCGACGTAGAAATCCTCTTGCAGTGCGAGACGAGCCTTTGTTCCTTCCTGTCCTTCATCTTCAGCCAACTGCGTCAGAGCCCGAGTTGCCAGAAAAGATGACGGCGTGAGTCCATATGTCACAGTTAGCAATTCATAGACCTGTATCGGACCATCCCTGGTGAACCGGAAGAAAATCCGAAGTCGAAGAGCGTCATTGATGGCCTGAAGTACTTGCCGATACATTTTTTCCACATCTCCCACAAGCGCCACCTGATGCCTGCGGAAGCGAACTAGGAGATTCAATATGTCATCCTGAATAACAGGTCCTTTCAGGAGTACATCGTTGAGTGAATATCCGCTGTCCGTGCGTGCCGAAGCATCGAATACGACTCGCACTTTCGTAGTAGTGCTTGATTCTTTCATAACCGCGTGGTGCGGCAAATAGAACACCTTCGGTTGATCCATTGCATTAGCCTCTGATTGTAATTCCGCATCCGTTATCCTTCGCATATGCCCCATATCCAAGTACTCCTGCATAAATGCGTGGTATTGTTCCTTCATGCTAGGGTTCCGATCCAAACGATTCTCCAGTTTCCGATACCTGTCCAACGCCATCACTCTCGAATCTCCCAACATCCGTTCCCAATTGACATGTTTCGGCAACTGAATTACGTACCGACCATCTTCAGTTCTGGAATGCGTCTGCTTGAAGTCTTCCTCGCAGTCTTGTTCCTCCTTGGACCAGGCAGGTTGATCATCACAGCTTTCCACCTTCCAAAACTTCTCCAATAGCTCTTCTATTTTTTCGGTAGTGGTTGCCGTGCAGCATCGAACCGATCCATTTTGTTGAAGACTTTCATCCCGACCAGAAACAATCCACCCGAAAACAGAATCCACTAGTATTGGAAGCTTTGGACCCAAGACCATCCTTTTCACCTCTTTGTTGATTAGGAAAGTAAAGAAATGTTCTGCTCCCAGTAACATATCGATGCGACCGCTTATGTTAAATTGAGGATCCGCCATCTTAAGATCGCTAGGAATGTTCCAATGTGATATAGGCACAGTTACCGAGGGAAGTTCCGATGTCACCCGTTGCAAAACCAGAAAATCCAAACCGATGGAGAAATCCGTGACTCTGGAACTTATCATTGTACTGACTGCATGCCGCGCTGTTGATTCGGATTGCCCGACTCCAGTTATTGGAACACAAATCGCCCGACGCTTCAGCTTCAGCATTTGACAAAGCCGCTCGCTCATCACGTTGACTTGGGATCCATTGTCCAGTAACGCCCGTGCTAGCTGCTTCTCACCATTTTGATCGCGAATCGCTACCACCACCGTTGACAGAAAAACCTTGGAGCTCGAAATATCCTTCCTCGTCCCTACGCTGTACGATCCTGCCGAAGTTCCTTCACCTGCTTCCATTTGCACTTCCTCTGCTGCTTCGGCTGCAACGTGTGTCTTTGCTGCGTCACCATTCCTCCCGGCATTGCTGGATGATCTGCTACCATTTGATCCGCTATTGTTATTGCTTCCACCGCTATTGGGTTGAAACCCCGGATGAATTAGTGAGTTATGTTTCTTCCCGCATGTCTTGCAGCTATATTTTGAGTTGCAATCACGCACCCAGTGACCCGCTTTGAAGCAGTTGCTGCATAGCCGCTTTCCGTTGACGAAGTCCAATTTTTCCTTCAGCCCGAAACCCTGGAACTTCACACACCGCACCAAATAATGCTGTTCACCGCAACACTGGCAAGTATTATCCCCTTTTCCGCTCTCCGTAGAAGCATGCACAGCCACTCGATCGCGCTTGAATTCTGTCTTGGGTTGAACCGAACTGTTGCTTGTGTTGGATAGCACAGCGTCCAAAACCCTGGTACGTTTTTCCAAAAACTCCACTAACATCTTGAACGTGGGATCCTTTATAGATGCTGCATGATCCTCCCACAGCTGCAGCGTGCGCGAGTCCAATTTGGAGCACATCCAATGAACAATCATCGCGCCCCAATAGTCCGTATTCTCGCCCAGCTGTTTCAATATTTTGAGCCGATGATCAAACTCGTCCACTAGTCCATGGATCTGCCCGGCTGATTCCTTTTCAATCCTCGGAAACTCCATTAGCGCCTGCAGATGTCGTTTCTTCAATAGGTATTCGTTGGAGTAGCGCTTGGTGATGGTGTCCCATGCTATGGTGTAGTTCCCACTAGTGATGGTAAGAGATTCGACTAACTTCGCCGCCTCTCCCTTCAGGGCAGATTTCAAATAATGAAATTTCTGTACGTCGCTGAGTTCGAAAGACTCGTGTATCAACGAAACGAAAGTTGATTTAAAAGATAGCCACCCTTTATAATCCCCATCAAACTCCGGCAAGGAAATTTGAGGTAACCGAACTCCTGTGTGCATACCCAATGCACTTCCATTCCGACCTGAATTATCCAGATTTGGAGCTAGCGACGTAGGTTCCAATTTATCTAGTAAAGCTGCCCGAATCTCGAAGTAACTTTCTTCAAATTTCTCATAGTTCATGTTGGTCTCAGCCTCTATTTCACCCTTCGTATCAAGCTCCGATATTTCTTCTTGCAACTCTTTAAACTCTGCCCAAGAATCCTCTAATTTGTCCAATCTGGATTGAACTTGCCCTTTTTGCACCTGGGGATCATATGCTTCCAAAAAGCGCACATGACGATCCAGAGCAGCGAAAATGCGTTCACGCTTTTTAATCTTTTCTTTTATTTTTGTAGCCATACCCACACTATTAGTTTACTGGGACCTCCCAAAGTATGCCGAGCCAACGATAAGTGTAGCCAAATGCTCGAATTGTTGCAAGAAGATTCCAGAGTCGATCCCGCCAAATCAATCAATAAAAAGAAATAAAAAATATCTCACGCAGCACCACCAAGAATCGGTAAAAAATGTTGGACAGTTACTAACCTGTAGCCTGTCAACAACAGGCCTTGAATTTAAATTTATATCCGCTCCCGTATTCAAATTTGGCATGCAGATGTGCAGTACTAAACGCACCGCCAGCCCATATACTATTCGCCACTGAAACACCTTCCTTGCTTATATGCTGAAGTCCACACCCTTCGCCCTGAGGCCTGCGTGTGGTAGATCGAGCCCAACCGAAACCAATAGATCGTTCTTCCACGTTTGCCTCGTCCGCCCGTAGTCCGTACGTACGATCCGTCCGTAGTTAATCTCGCGTAGAGACAATACCGCCCAATATGAAATAAGCAAATGCAAACCCAGTAGCACAACAAACTAGACGATAAATAGATTGGACAGGCACTCACCTGAGGCCTGTCTACAATAGGCCTTGTATCTCAATTTCAACCGCAGGAAGCAGCAACGATGGATCACCCGAATCCTCACGTGCGTCGACCCGAGTCCAACCGATTCCGCTAGATGTTCGTTGCCTACCGATCAGCTTTGTTGCCCACTATTCAGCTCTGTTGGTGACCCGACGTGGAATTTCCTGAGGTCTGTCTACAACAGGCCTTGTATAATATAGCACGAACAAGCACGTGATGATGACCGAATCCAGTCGAATCCTTCCGAAGCTAATGAACCAATCCGATGAAATTCCGAGTTTTGATCAGATCCAATCAAAACAAATATCCAGCCAGTTGATCAGTCTATCGTTGCCCTTCGAATAATCCAAACAACGATGTTCTACACGTTGGCTACTTGGGGTGCGCTTTCTTTCCGGAACTAATACTACCGATAGTCGACGATAAAAATGTTTTCCACTTGCAAGTCCTTCGTGCGATGTAACATTCACCAAAGCACACCTTGTTCCCATTAACTGCTACACTGCGTAGTGTATCAACAACGTGCGACAGGCATGCAGATAAAACCACAAGAGTTGCACCAGATAATCCGGGGGTGGTGGTGGTGGAATTAGTGAGCCGTTGAAATATTTCACCTTTTGTGTCGCCACAAAGCAGCCAGTTAATATGGCCTAGGCGCCATCAAAGTTCGCGGAACAATGTTGTGGGATACGGTTCGCGGGTTGAGCAATCTTTAAACGGCCTTTCCGAAGTTTCCAAACCACTTCTCCACGTACCTTTTTTGTCCTACGTTGTGTTCTCCTTTTCGTTTCTTTCCAACTCGATCCTCTTTTATCCTTACTGCTTACAATCCACCGCCTTCCAATCCTTAACCGTCCTAAATGTCCTTCGTCCTGTATATGTAGTCCAAGTCCTTTTCTTTCCACCACTTATTCACAACCTTTATGTAATACTTCTTAAAAACACTTTATTTTTGGAACTAGCAAAACGCGAGAGTTAATCTCAACCTTTATTTGAGCTCTATCGGTAGGATACTGACTGTTGTGTTGTCTTCTAACGATCTATCTACCTATTCTACTGGGGGTTATATGTATCTCTTCGTGTATCGTTCGTGTGCAGTGTTCATTTAGATACAATTGTGTAGTGAGTTCTTGTGGAAATGTTAAGTACTATGCAACTCCAGTGATCCTCAAATAGTGGTGATCATTGCATATTTTACTTAAATTTAAATATTTTGCTTATCGACTAACAGTTTCCAAAAGAGTTACTCAAAGAGTTCATTATACTTAATGATTTGGATGTTATTCTGTTACAAGAAGTCGCTTTCAATGATTTTGGGTTTCTTCCGAGTTTTCATGCTTATGTGAATAGGAGCCAAGACAATGTAGGAACTGCAATATTGGTAAGAAAAACTCTTGATTTTGCTGAACCTTTGCTAGATCCCACTGGGAGAATTTGTTCGATTATTTTGGATAATATAAATATAATAAATGTTTACGCCCACTCAGGATCTCAAGGAAAAAAAGAAAGAGAAGTTTTGTTTAGAGAAACAATTGTTCCACATTTGAATAAGTTTAATGCTAAATGGACTCTTGTGGGAGGGGACTTCAATTGTGTTTTAGATGCTAAAGATAGCAGAGGTCATTCTAATCAGTTTTGCAATGGCTTACGAGATTTTGTAAATCTCTTTAAATTGAAAGATGTTGGTCAAAATGATCACCGTTACACATTTTATAGATTATCTTCTGCCTCGAGGCTGGACAGATTCTACGTTGACTCTGATTTTTCTAAACGCGTTGCAAAATTTGAAACATATCCACTTACCTTTTCTGACCATCACGGAATAATATTAACGTTTAGAATAAATCCTGACGAAGTTGCTCCAGTGTGGGGACGTGGCTATTGGAAGATTAGTGATCACTTGTTGAGAAATGAAGCCTGCTTTCAAGATTATAAAAATACCTACTGTGACTTGAAAAAAAGAAAAAAATACTGTAACAATTTTTCTGAATGGTGGTCATATGATTTCAAATCAAAGACCAAACAATTCTTTAAAACGAAATCTTTTGTTTTAAACCAAAAAAATTCAATTGATAAAGCTAAACATTTCCGAAAACTTGATGAGCTGATGAAAAGACAAGCTGAAGGAGAAAACGTATTAAATGAGATGAAAGAAATTAAAACGGCCATTCTATCAGACGCACAAACACGCATTTCACACTACATAAGTCGTTTCCCGCCATCCACCATGCTTGAAAATGAAAAGCTAAGTATTTTTCAAATGTCAAAGATTCTGAAACAGGACACTCAAAAGCTTAAGTTAAAGTTAGACTCGAACAATAATAGGGACACGAAACAGATAGTTTTTGATTACTTCAAAGAAAATTTCAGAGGTAAGCCTACACTTTCAAATCCACCGAATCGATTTGAAAATATCAGTAAATTTCTGTCAAATGATCAAAATGAAACCCTTATGGCCCCTATCGAGGAAGAAGAACTGAGAAAAACAATTAGAAATTCAAATAAGAAGAAAACACCTGGACCAGATGGTCTAACATACGAATTTTATGATCAGTATCTAGAATTTCTTAAAGATGATATGCTGAAACTCTTCAATGGTTTTCTTAATGGAACAATAATGATGCAAGAAAACTTTGCGAATGGTGTGATCAAGCTTATTCATAAAACAGGAAACTTAAACGATCTTGATAACTATCGACCCATCAGTTTATTGAACACTGATTACAAAATTTTTGCCAAGATCATTGCTAATAGATTATCAAATTATACCCAAAATCTCCTAGGTGAAGGCCAAACAGCCGGTGTTGGGAAAAAATCCTGTATCACCAATTTGGATCGACTAAGAACATTAATTTTAAAAGCACAGCAGTCTAAAACAGTCAAATACGCGATTTTAACGATTGATTTGCAAAAAGCTTTTGATTCAGTGAATCATTCTGAATTATGGAATGTTTTACGTCAATTCGAATTCTCACAGCAATTTATTAAAATGATGAAAAATCTTTATTCAAACGCTACTTCGCAGGTTATGGTCAACGGCTCTCTAACTAATTCCTTTGACATACAAAGATCGGTGAGACAAGGCTGTCCTTTATCAATGATTTTATTTTCATTGTATATCGAACCATTGATACGTCGACTAAGTGATAACCTTCGAGGTATTTTGATAGATGGAAATTTTCATAAAGTATTCGCGTATGCTGACGACCTAACTTTGGTTATTCGAGACGATAAAGAATTTGACTTAGTTCTGCAAATAGTATCCGATTTTGAAATGACAGCTGGAATCAAACTAAATGAAAAAAAATCAGGATTTTTGCGTATAAATAATTGTTTGCTGGGGCCACAACAAATCGCTGAAAAAAAGGAACTTAAAATTTTGGGAATTACTTTCAAAGAAACATACAAAGAAATGGTTGTATCGAACTATGAAAAACTGATTAATGTTCTGAAAAACACGAGCCGAATACATAATTCGAGGAAATTGAATTTGATGGAAAGAGTTTTAATTCTCAACACGTATTTATTATCGAAATTATGGTACGTCGCCCAAGTTCTTGCTCCTGATAATGTCCACCTTGCACAAATCAAAAAATTCTCAGGATTTTTCTTATGGAACTCCCATTTCTTCAAAGTTAATAGGAATCAGCTTTATCTGGATTACTGCAAAGGAGGTCTAAAACTTATGGACCCTGAAAGTCAATGTAAAGCTCTCTTTATCAGAAGATTAATAACACAGGATGATTCTAGATGTGGTCATTATTTCCTAAAAAATGATTTAAAAGGCTTAACAACAAACTCTAAAAAGTGGATTAACACAGCAAAACTTCTCCCACAAGATATAATTTATACAAATCGTGAACTTTATGAAAAATTCATCAATGATCTACAAACAAAACCACAGATTGAAGAAAAATATCCTGAAATATGGTGGGAGAGTATATGGGAGAACATCAGTAAAAACTATCTAACTCTCGAAGCAAAATCATGGGTTTTTCTTGTTTTTAATGACGTTATTGCCAATAAGGTTAAATTGTATAACTATACTAACAGGGTTGAAAGTCCGCTTTGTGATTTGTGTGGTAAACCTGATACTAATATTCATAGAATTAAACAATGTGTGAGATCTGATGTTGTGTGGAATTGGGTTAAACAAATTGTGAACGTTAACTTCAAGTTAAATCTAAACTCGCCTGATGAAATCTTGTTCAATGGAGTTTCCGATAAAAATTGTAAAAAGAAAGCAGTTCTGTGGTTAGTAGTTGAAGCAATAGCTTATAACATTGTGCATTTCAAAAATCCTAGTTTGTATAGCTTCCAGAAAATTATTAGGGATTATAGATGGAATAACAGGAAGATATTTGTACATCATTTTAAATCATATCTTGATATATGTTGAGGCAACAATTGTCAAGAAAGATTTACCTATTTACTACTAGTCCTGTATGAATGTTTAATACTAGATGTGTTGTATGTAGGTTAAGATATGTTTAAATAAAGTTGAATTAAAAAAAAAAAAAAAAAAAAGTAGAGGATAAATTCTAAACATAAGTACATCAGAATCATGTATATTTCATTGTAGGGTAAGCTTTCCAGTTTTTTTTAACATGCTCGGGCTTTCAAAAAAGTGGTCAATTAAAAACTACATTCGGGCTCGATTGCTAGAACATTGTTAAAAACCCACGTATTTCGCTAGATATTTTCATATTATTTAAAAATTAAAAATTCAAATTGATCTTCAATAGTGGAAACATTTTGACAACTTCATGAACGCATTGAAATGACCGAAATAAGAACAGAAGAACATTACATCTTCATCTGCAGAATAAAAATATTAAAATTGATTAAAAAAAAATCACAATACAGATTCGTATCACGTGTTCAGATAAAAAAAAATTGAAGTGATTTTTCTCACTTTCTTCGTTATTTTTTGTGTGTTTTAAAATTTCAAAATAAACGCCCAACTTTTGCCAGCTTTGAAAAAAAATTGTCCTGATTTGCTTAGCTCACAATATGCGGAAAAACGCGATGCTTAAGGCCCCTAACATATAAAATAGAGAAAATATTCGAGAAATTACGCTGTTATACATACATGTATTTCGTTTTAATTCCAAAAATCTGTTTTCCATATTTTTCGCTCTGAAAACTTTTAAAATTGTGCAATAATCATAATTTCACTAAAAATAACATATAATTTTCATATTTTCTGTAAAATTACTTTTTGTTTTGTTGTTACTGTAAGAATTTAAAAAATTGTAAAAGCTCAGTAAGTAAATTCTTGTATCAAAATTTCCCAACACATTGCTGCAAAACCTCTCACATCCTAGAAAGGTTCATTGAATCTCAAATTATTTAAAAATTACAATACATATGAAATTAAATCAAAATAAATCGACATGACAACGCTCTGGTGCTGATCACTTTTTTAAATTTTTCATTTATAAACGTGTCAATATAGAATTTTTATGACAGATGAGAATTCTTTAACAATATCGCTAATATTGATCAAAATTTCGAAATAAAAGTATGTTGGCTTATTTTAAAATGATCATTTATTCTATCAATTGTTGTTTTAACACAAAACACTTAATTTACATTTTAAACGAGAAAAATAAACTTTGTGCTTCATATTTTCTTAATTTTTTAATTTAACTTTTAGTTTTTTAACCTTTGGTTCTATTTCATATTGCATATATTCAAAAAAATACCATAAAAGTTTTTCACTATGTTTCGAGTTTTAATTGGTTCTCATGAATTTTGACCAGCAAAAACGGTTCTATAATTTGCTCAATAATCAGAAGAATATTTGAGAAACCGTAATTTAGTTTTGTTTCGGGAGTTATTGTTAATTGAAAAAATAACACAGAAATTCTTACTGATATTGCTTCAAAATATTAAAAAGATGTTTTATGAATGGATTTTTGAGAAAACTCAACCTAGAGATCCAATTAAATATCAATTTAGTTCGTGAACCGGGAAGTTATTGGCTCAGAAGTCAAATTTGATGAAAAAAGTGGTTCAACTCTTTGTAACTGTTCTCTAAAAATGGCAAAAAAGGCAGCCCAATTTGCAATATTTTGTAGTCCAGAAATGTGGGAATCTATCCAACGTTAAATTAGAGTGGAGTTATGAGGAGTTTTTTTAATATCTATTTCAAGTTAAAATACTTTAAATATTTATCGTATAACATACAAAAATATAAAAAATTGCAAAGCAAAATATATTTGCGATTTTAATATATATTAATATATATATATTATATATATAACTTATGACCATCATTTTCATGGTTTCATGTAGCTGAAAATGCCGGAACACGATGAAATATTTGGATAGATGATTATGAGTGCTTCAAAAATCGACTTTTTGCCAGCTTTTTTAGATTTTGGACCACGTGTGGGACGAATGTGGAGGACAAAACTATGACAAAATTACGACAAAAATGTAACAAAATCATGACACAAAAATAACAAAAAGTTGGCAATAAAACGACAAAACATGACAAATGTGATGAAACTACGACAAAATTATGACAAAAAAAAGAATACAAAAATCTGACAAATATGACTAAAATTCTAGAATACATTGAAAAATATCAACAGAACTCGTTCGAAAATATGACAAATGTGATAAAAATATGACAAAATTTTGACCAAAAGATGACAAAAACGACAAAATTTTAGCAAAAGTATAAGAAATGTGGTAAACAACTGACGAAAATATGACAAATATAACAAAAATATGACAAAATATTGGCAAAATAATGACAAGAGTGGTAGTAAAATTTTACGAATATATGACATAGAATTGTGATAAAAATCAGACAAATTTATGACACAAATAAGAAAAATATGACAAAATAATAATTAAAATATATCAAAAATTTTAAATCAAAGGAACACAAATTTCGTCAAACTATTAAAAATAATGACAAAGTGATAAAAATATGACTAATGTCATATCCTTCAGATTGTTATCAGTTTTTACCACATTTGTCATAAATTTGCCATGTTTTGTCATTTTATCGTTATTTTTTTGTAATAATTTTGTAATTTTTATCAGATTTATGTAACAATTTTGTCACATTTTTATCACATTTGTCATACTTTTGACTAAGGTTTATCGAATTTTTGTCATTTTATTGTTTAAGTTATGTCATATTTTTGTCTCAATTTTGAGATATTTTTTGTCATATTTGTCAAATTATTATCATAATTTTGTTAATTTTCTGTCATGTTTTTTTTAAATCGTATTGTCAAAATTTTGCTTTATTTTTGTATTTTTTTTTTCATAATTTTTGTCATATTTTAATCACGTTTGTCAAACTTTTGTCTCATCTGTCAGATTTTTGTTATGTTTTTGTTACGTTTTGTCATTTTATAGTCAGTTTTTGTCATATTTATGGCATAATTTGGTCATATTTGTTAGATTAAGGTTGCCTGAATTTTTTCAGCACTTTTCCGGGCCGGACAAATCCGGGCAATTTTATACAAAAACCTGGCAAAATCCGGGCATTTGATTTCAAAATTGACGACCAGAAATCCGGGCAATATTCGGACAAATTTTGTCAAAATTTAGAAATTACTCAACCAAAATCAAGAAAAAAAATCTAAAATTTTTTTTATCAAAACTTTGAAATTTAAATCATATTCAAGGCATCCAAAAAATCTATCATGATTATTTTCATAAAAACTGCTCGGAGAATTTTGTTTTGGAGGCATGAATAAATAAAAAGTACAACACAAATTGCTTATTTGGGTTTGATTTGCCAAATAAATTGAAAAAATCCGGGCATTTTGAATGAAATCCGGGCAACCGGGCCTGGCCGAAACTGTTCCCAAATTTTGTATTGAATATCCTGGCAAACCTGGATAAAACCGGGCAATGTTAGATCGCTGTCATTATATAGTCAGATTTGGGTCATACTGAATATTGTCATAATTTTGTCATGTTTTTTCCATATTTATCATTTTTTTTCGAAATTTTGTCATTTTTTTACCACAGTTGTCAAATTTTTGTCATATTTGTCAGACAAGTCATCAAGAAATTTATATTCATTCTTTCTCCCGCCCCTCTGAATAATCGCATAGTACGATTTTCAATCGTGTTTTCTTTTCGAATCCCAGTAGGCGAAGGAATCGAAAAGTTATTTTTTCTCGAGTGAGCTTTCTACTGACTGATAGACATATTCACAAAGCTTGCCGTAAGCACAAGGCTGACCAAGCCGATCAGAAGCTTTTATATTTGTGCCTAAACTCCTTAATAAGCATTATTTCATTCCGCGAAGGGTATATTTTAGTGTCCCGTGATTGTTAAATAAAAATGTCACCACAGAAGCAATATTTAGCTCAATTTTTGCTTGGCAAAGCAGCTACAGTAATACAGTAATCTCACTGAACATATTTGTTATATGATATTAATCGCCGTAATTTTTATGATTATAATTTTAATGGCATGTTCGGCGGAATGAAAACTAGAGAAAATTTTTATTTTATAGGAATTTGAAAGAAAGGGGGATAGACAGGCATTAGTGCGCCAATAGGAGAAAGCTTGAAAGGCGTTGAAATTTTAGGCTAGAGGGCAAGCTTCCATGAATTGTCCTGCCTTTGCTCTACACTAGCTAACTAGCTTTTCATCAACATGCCCTCTAGCCCAAAATTTCAACACCTAACAAGCTTTCTCCTATTGGCGCACTAATGCCTGTCTATCCACCTTTCTTTCAAATTCCTATGAAATAAAAATTCTCTCTAGTTTTCATTCCGCCGAACATGCCATTAAAATTATAATCACTGAACATATTTGCACATTTGAACACATACCTATTCAAAAATTACTATTTTTGCGTTTTTGTCTTGCAAAATTGATTTGAAAATAAAAGAAAGCCCTTTTCCCGGAAAATCTGTTGGCCATTTGGTTCGCGATGAAATTTAAAAGGGAAAAAACCTCGTCAGATGAAAATATACAAAAATTACTTTTCGAACCCGGGGTAAGATGGCGCAAAGAGCATAGTGAATACACTCATAAAAAAGCTATTCGTCTTTTTATTAAATCAAATTTAAACACACTAAAATCAAAAAATTAAAAAAGGATCATATTTTAAAATGTGAAATAGAAAGTTTAATGCGTTTAGGGAGGGACGTGAAAATGCCAATAACGTTGAAATATGGAGAACTCATGATTGGAGTAATGTTTAAATTTTGTGTGTAGAAAAAACACGAAGCAGTAAGTATGGACACCCCCTTTTGCCTATGCCTTACACAAAATTTGACACTTGTAATCAATTGTCCGTTCTTAAAATTTCTGTGAGCCATTTTAAATAAATAAAAAAATCGATATGGACCTAAGTGAGGAACCAACATTTTTTTAACCAAGAGTTGCTGTGGTCAATACTGAATTTTTTTTTTAAATAAATCCTCCCCTGTGATGAAAATTCTCTGCATCTCACACAGACTTCCTTCCTCTTTAGAGTGGGTAATTGCCAAGAAACGAACCGAACTGATTCCTGGGTCGGTTAGGCAAACACCTTGCCCTAATTCTACCCTATGGCTAGGTTGCGTGAACTTAATTAAAACTAAATAATTAGTTTTGCATAAAATATAATAGCACTGCGGCTTTCTATGCGTGTTCTATCCTAGCAGAATGTTTGTGTAAGGTTGTATGTTAATGTCAAGCCAAAAGAGTCCTTGCTTGCTACTCTCTTTTCTATCTTGGCTTGGCCAATATAGACGATCTTGATTGTTAACGTAACCACATGTTTACCGTTTTCGCCACCAGCAGCAGTCGGTAGGTTGCAAAAATCTCAAGCTCTTTCAGCTGGAAAGGATTTTGTGAACCCTCGACTAGAAAAGGGGAACCGGTACAGCTTCTAGGTGTGTCCTTCTTCTTAGACTGCTGTGGTCCTTTCGTTGTCGACTGCAGACAATATGGTGGCGATGCAGGGAAGCCCGGCCCTTGGATGTTGACCCAATTTTGAACCCTCCGATCGGAATATGGCAGGTCAAGTGTGTGGTTTCTTGGAAGGACCACATTTTCCCACAGCCAAAACTAGCTGACTAGAAACGAGACCGCAAAATCAATTGAAACAATGTCCCGGAACATGCACCTTGACAAAGTGGAACAGTATTGTGGGATTGTTTGAAATTTTTGAACTGTTACATGATAATTTATAAGTTTTTTTTTGAAAATTTTGGAAATTTTCTCACAGTGAACTGAATTCTAAACATGTCCCCTCCTGATTTTAATCTTCATTAAACTCATGTCTCTACCGTTCTGCACAGTACTTCAACTTCCAGCGCGCCATCATTTATCCAAGAAAATGCACAAATATGTCACCAAAATCTCCCTTTCAGAACGTTCTTAGCCAAGAGGGTAGGTAACTGGTACAGGTATGTACGTTCCGGTGAAGTTTACTCATTTAGATTGGTAATCTAATAAAATGCACACAGAGCAACGGTGAGCAGCAATGAGCGCACACACAAGCAAAATGAGTTTTAATCATGCATCTTTCGGGACAATTTATGAACTTGGAGGTTTCAGGAAAGCATGTCGAGAGTGTTGCATAAACCCCACTCCCGGTTTCTTCGTGAAGAAACCTTGTCTCGCCCTCTTTTTTCGGTTCAGGCAGGACTTTAGGTTTTCTACATGCACCACACGTTTGGACCAGCAGAACTCTCCAAACGAGACGTTTTCACGCTTGCTGCTGTTTTGGGACAGGGCAGAGACGTAGAATGGCGACAATTAGTGGTGGCGTCAATTTGCGATCTAGTCGAAGTTAAACTTTAATCAAAATTTAAAAAAAAAAATCACTCCACATATAAAAAGCATAGACTAATTTTAAACATATTTTTTGGCTCAATTTTATTTTTTTTAAAGGCTAAGCAACAATGATCAGTAAAGATTTGGTTAACAAAGGTAAAGGTGCTTAGTATATTGTTATACATAGAACTTCAATTATTATTGGGCGATGGTGATTGATTTTCTATCTGACATTGAAAAAATGTTTCAATAATAAACACATTATTTTTTTAATTGTTCAAACTCGACACCCCTGCCTTTGTTGGTATTACGACTTACTGAGCGTCTCACTCGGCTGATGCCAATATGATTTTTGTTCGTGCATCACTTTCTTTTATTTTTGCATTCATTTGAATGTTCGTGTGAGTCCAACTGAACAAAATATTTTATTGGGACGGGTCATGAACGGAAAATAAATTTGTCAATGAGCAAATGGTCGCTGCTATGCTGAGAGGAAATAATCAGCAGAAGTTAAGATAGAAAGGTTGAGCGAGGCTAAATAGGTTTTTTTTTCTAGTCTTTCATATTCGTTCAAATTTGATGATGAAAAATTTTCAGGTCATAAACAAGAGTTACAATATCGAGTAACAACAAAAAGATTTAAAAGATTTCTGAATACAAAGATTGTCAAGGTGTAAATTTAGATAATACCAGTATACAGGGTTTTAAACCATCCCTCATTTGAAGATATTGACTGATATTTATCTTGAACCAAAGGTTTGTCCGGATAGGGGAGATAAGGTCATAATCGCCACCTTAACTATGATGCTTATTTAATCATAGAAAACATTACTGTTTCGTGACATTTCCTAACCGGCTGAAATTTGAAAAAGTAGATATAAACGTTCCAAAATCCATTTTAAATTTTGTTCCCAAAAGCTGAACATCAGTCACTGTAGAGGCATAATGAGAAGCACCATTTATCGGGGCACGATGGGCATTTTCTGCTATAGATCCTAGCAGCGAATTCAACTCGATGAACTGAATTATCGAGCTAAAGCTAGATTTATTCCATCTGACGATTTGGCCTAATAGTAAGGTGTCGGGGAGATAATCAGAAGACTCGAGTTCGATTCCTGTTCAAGGAGATTTTTTTTCTATTTACCATTCATGATCGATGCATTTTGCACTAAACGATGAGTCTCAGATCTAACAAACAAAGCAAAAACAAAATGTTGTATGTCATTTTGTAAAATACAATCAAATCACATACACTCATACAATATGTTTCTGGTGCTTTGTTTGGCTGATGATGCTACTAGCCGTATAATGCAACAATCAAAATAATCGATCATTAATGGTAGATGAAAAAAATCACCTCGACCAGGAATTGAACTCGAGTCTACTGATTACCTCTCCGACATCATACCAATAGGCTAAATTGTCAGATGTAAACTAGTCAAGCTGTAGCTCTACCATTAAGTTGACAACATCGAGTTGAATTCGCTGCTAGATTCTACGGCAGAAAACGCTCATCGTGCCCCGATCAATGGTGCTCTGTTCGCCCCGAGTCAACAGGTGAAAGTAAAAACGCGTTTTAAATTTGATTATAGTGCACGATTTATTGATGGTGAAAATTGAGGAACAATGTCAAGATCATATTGCAGTGCATACATTATAGATCAAGATGATTTAACGATCATAAGAGCTTATTTTCCGTTGCTCAAAAATTATAATAATTTCGTCACTTGAGAACCACGTTGGCTTTTTTTAAGTATTTCTGTAAAGTGTATAAGAACATAGCTTTTTTGCTGAAAAAATAAATCTAGAGGAAGTACGAAACTGTTTCTTATGAAAATTTTTTTGAGAAAATTTGTTAATCTGCAGAAAAGAGGGGTGCTTACTATGCCCCGGGTGCTCATTATGTCCTTAACTCCCTTAGTTTTCGTCGCTTCAGAAAGAAATGAAATTTAAGCATGTATATTATTTACCTCCCCTTTGGTAGGTAAAACAGCATGTTTGCTGGGTTGAAAAATTCATAAGAATACCGTAGTGCGGGGTGAAAATGAGTCTAAAAATGATGTTTTTTGAACTGTTTCCCCAATAACTTCCGTTATTCAACTCACATAAAAAAAGTAAATAAGCAGAAATATTTCTAGATAGTAAAGATGTAGGTGTGCAAAATCTTGTTGAAAAATATTGATTTTGAATAAGAATGAGAATTCACCTTCAGACATATAATTGCTTGACAATTTGAAAATGCTTTTGTTGATCATAGTAAATCTCCAATCAATGTCTATTTGAAATTTTTCATATAAATATGTTATATTCAATGCCCCTGTGGTTAAAGTTGTGTACAAAACAATCTTTGCTTGAACAGGGTTCCAAAAATTGGAATTACTTATGATATTTTCAACCGATTTTTGAAATCAACACTGTTCTTTATCAAGCGGATCGTAATGCATGTGTCTGACAGAAAAATGATTTTGTAATGTGTTGAAATTTGCTCCTACATGGTAATTTTATGTGGTGTTGTTTGTAAGTCAATTCTATGCAGAACTTTCAAGAATTTAAGACTGAATATTTCTGAGAGGTAACTTTAAAGTAAAAGATGATGTTATTTGCCAGCTATCATGTGTAAAAAATTCAAATCGATATCTTCAATATTAGTAGAGAACTATCAAATACAAACATTTTTCATTTTGCAGACTGATTTTTGAAAGACACTCAGGGTTGCCAACATATTTTTTTAAAATTCAGGGAACATTGTATAATAAAATCGGGTTAAATCAGGCTTGAATAAAAACAGCCGAACTGCTGACTTTTCATTGTCCTACATAGAAAAATGTTCAGTTATCGATTATGGTGATATTATAAATTATGGATTTTAAACCACTTTTTCTAGGTTTTATACGTTTTATAGGTATCTATCGATTCAGCTCGATGATTTACTTAACTTGAGAAAAATATTCAATTATATTTAACTTACTATTTCTATGAGTAACGTTCTCACTTTGGCTCCAAAATAGATGATAAAAAAAAATAGAAAAAAGTTAGAATACCAATACTCATAGGACACAATTTGTATAAACAAAAGGATTGATGAACCTGAAAATAAAAAAGGCCTCTATAAAAAAGGTATCCATCAACAGAATTAAAAAGAAATTAAAAGTGAGAAGAAAATCGCCCAAACTCAATGAAATCGGCTTCGAAATTCAAAATTCAGATTTTCCAAAACACCCAGATTTCCGAACAGGAATTCATTTAAAAAGATTTGAAATTTGCATTTAAAAGACACAATTTAGATCACAAATAAAGTTGTGTAGAATGTAGTGCATTGGCAACTTGTGTATTCGATAAATAAATTTGAATACACCTATCATTTTTATGAAACATCGCAGCGAAAATATAATAAAATACTTCAGTAGAATTGGTACGAAATATCCTTTATTGTTAATTTAATTTAATTTAATTTGTTTAGAAATATCGTTTTCTTTTCAGTATGTGCAAAGTACGTTTAGACGTTAGAATAATTAGAAAAATGCAAATTGACAAAAAGTAAAAAAACCTACCATTGAAAATTCGCCTAACAAATGTGCTTCGTGACTCTAATGGTACAAAAATGTGTAAAATTACTTCAACTGTCCACTTATCTTGAAAAAATTTAAAAAAAATCCATTTGTCCAACATACAGTTCTGAGCATAAGCTTTCTTGGGCACTAAAAGATTAGTTTTTTGCAATTGATAAGTGATCTGAAACCCTTTCTCCAAAGCATGTTTTCAAGATGTTTTGCTTCGACGTTGATTAACATAAAAACGAGTAATTGTAGCTGAATTTTGTCTGAGTATCATATCTGAGTAACGTTACAATGTTTCTGAATTTATAAATTTGTACGATTTGACGGTAGAAAAAACGATTTTAGGTGAAAAGTGTTAAATTCACACTCAACATCTTTGAAAGGTGTTTTGTTTCGTCAGGGCTTTCAGAGAGCGTTTCATAAATTCATGATCATGGGAGATCCCAAAAGAAAGTTTGTTAATTGGATGCGCCTGAAGAAAGTTACAAGCCTCCAAGCTTCCAATAGTGTCATATTGATAATTTATGACGGATTTGGACTGAAAATATACATCATTCTGTTCATTGAAACGTATAGTTTTCAATGAAAATTACTAAATCAGACAAAATTAGGCTCCTTTCCAAAAATCAGGAACAAATGAAGGTTTATCAGGTTAACAGCATTGGCCTAAAAAAATCAGACAAATCCTGAAAATCAGGTACATAGGCAGTCGTGGGCACACTGGTAAGCATAAAATCAAAGTATTCAAACCTTTAACAAAATACAATACTGGTTCAAGAATAAATTGAGTTGGAAATTTTCAAAAAAAAATTTCGTCAAAAGTAAGTAAGATTAAACTAGAGGGGAATACAAAACTACAGGAAAAAAATTCAGGTTTTTTGGCAATCTAAGGAAGGTTCCATTTTGGGGAAAGAATTCTGGGAAATATTCCATTCTGGGCAAAATAATTCTGGTAAATGGTTGTACCTAAATATTTTTGAGCTTTTGAGATACAATCCATTTTTGGTCATGGCTATGAAACGAAAAACCAAAAATAAAATTCTAAATACTTCCTAAAGTCCATAACTTTAACTATGTATAATACATATTCAAAAATATATTTTTGGCTAAGCGTTTGGTAAATGTTGCTTTCCTAGAGCACTTCTTTTTACAATCAAATGAGAGAAAATACATGAGCTTAATAGAACATCTTCTACAACACATATTTTGAAAAAATTGCAAGAATTCTCAGTAACTCTAAGTTGTGTTAATCCATTCTTCATTCGGAACGAAACGGGACGAATAACGTTTTGTACCTAAGAATTGGAGAAGACTAACTGCTCCAGTTCAAATGAATAAAATTCGTTTTGTTCATCGATGGTAAGAGTATATTTTTTTGGTCCAGTCTCGTGAAAAGCCCCCATTCATCGAGCATGCTTGCTTATTCATCCAGTTTTAATTATGTTTTTCACCATACCATTCTTTTTCGTTAGTGTAAGGAAAAAGCAAGGATTCATACCGATTTCATGGTGTAGCAGATATGATAGCGAGAATTTAGTATGGAACGGATAGTTTTATTCCAATTTTTTTTTATTCCAATTCCAGAACACTTCATGTATTCGAAGCATTATTCTCGAATAACGCAATGCTGTCTTTTTAGTACTGTAGAATTCCTCTTTTCGTTCTCAAAGTGTGCTACAAATAGAGCTTGAGATTCCATATTTAGGTAATTCCCACTATAAAAGATACCGGTACCATAATCTCATATTCCCAAGAACCCTTTCTGATGGGAATCGTGCACGATGGTGCACCATGGTAACATAATGATGACATGAGCACGATTATGGTACAAATATGGTGGAAAACTTGGCTTCAGGGTTGCTGCCATAAAACATTCCAGTTCGATGTTCCCAGGAATACACCAGTTACGCGCATGCTCGACAATAACGAGAATGTCTCGTCCTTATAGCAGTGCTTGCTGGAAGTCTTATAGCAGCTCAATTACACCGTTCTTTATGAGGACGTATGTTGCACCGTGTCCCATAAAGGATTAGAGGCGCAACATGATGCTGTAAATATGGTGTCGTGCTAGTGCTGAATGTTTCTATCACATGAGACATGTCCTTAGTTGCACGATTTTTGTATTGCGTCCAAGAACAGATACTTTTGTTGCGCTGCATTCCTGCGAGATTGATTTTTTAATCACATAGCAGAGTCATCCGAACATTTTTGTTATTTTAGAAATGAATTATTTTTCGATTAAGTTTTTACGATTTTCAAAATTATTAATAAAGTACCAAAATTTAATTCCTTTATAGCTAAATATTTTTTTTCATATTTCATTTCAGGTTCGCATAAAAGGATTTGGCCATAAAAATATACAGGTAAGCTTGACAAATAAAAATAAAATTCTTTATTCTGAAATAAAGTTGGTTATGATTTTTTCTAATGAAAAACGAAGGGCTCAATTTCCTGACGCCTAATCTTATTAAATAAATTTTTAAACTAAAAGACGTAGAACACAATTTCAGGTTGAGCGTTTCTTAGAGATTGCATGATAAAACACGTCGAAATATTTGTCATGATTTCATATCGGTTAACAAGTTTCGTGAAACTACTGTTAGAATTTTAAAGCTTAACATTGATTTTTTTTTAATCTCCATGATTTTACTTCCATAAACGAGTACAGACCCCGTTCGTTTTTGGCAACATTCGATTTTGGCAACATTCGATTTTGGCAACATCCGATTTTGGCACATGTGCCAAAATCGAACGGTTTTTAGAAACAACATTACCTTTTAGTTTTCGTTATAACAGGACCAATTGAATTCAGACAAACATCATAAACACGTTTTGATGCTCTGAAATGGTGATAAAATGCAACAATAAAAACCAAAGATTTTTAAAAATTTTATAATGTACTCAAAAACGACAAAAAGATGAAAAATTCAAAAAGATAAAAAACAAATTCAAATAAAAGACTGAATATGTCAAAAAACAACTTAAAAATGATGAAGAATGACAAAAACAGCAAACATGACAGTAAGAAAACAAATATTATAAACAAAACAAGAAAAGTGCTAAATGCATCAGAAACATGATGAAAAAATTAAAAAAATTACTACAAATGGTCGAAAATTTACTGAAAACAACGTTTTTGATAATAATCATAGTTATTTTATAAAATTAACTAAAAAACAAGATGAGAAAAAAAACCGTTCGATTTTGACAACATTCGATTTTGGCAACACAAAATGTACGGGCGTGTTGCCAAAATCAAACGGGGTCTGTATAACAAAAACTGGGAAAATCATCATTTTTAACCGAAAAAAAACCGGGAGAATTCCGGGAAAAACTTTGGAATTTCAAAATGAACAATCACTAGCAAACCCTGATTATGTAACGGATCATGTGAACTTTCATTTAAAATACAATAAAAATAGTTTCCTAACTCACAGGATTTTTAGTAAAATCCGGATTGTTTCAAAGCTTGTCCAAATTGAATGGAATTATAAGCATTTTTCTTTAAAAAAACATACACTTTTTTAGAAATGGAAGATTAAAGCTGGATTTGTCAACCGATTTTTTCTGAATTTTTTTGTCGGATTGTTTTTTATCATGATTTTAGTAATAAGTATGTTAGAACCATATTTTTTTTTTCGTATATAAACTGAAAAAAGCTTATGTCCACAAATCTATTTTCAATGTATTCCTAATTATGGATATAAGGTAAACCGGGATAAGTGTGGACCGTTTTTCATATAGTTCATCTTTAGAAAATCATTAAAAAATTGGCATTAGATCAATTTTGATAAAATTACGTTCAATGTGATGCAGAACATGTTGTTTACAAACGCTGAAGAGATGAGCTTGATAGACACAAAGCGAGAAAATTTTAGTTATCACGTAAATTCTTATGGACTGCTGGCGTCTTCACTTACCCCGCTTTATGGGGTAAGTGTGGACGGTAGATTTTCCCTTTGATTTCTCAGGGAATTTTCAACAAATTTGTGTTTTCATGGTTGAATACGTTACTTTATTGCTCGAACCGTCCACAATTTTGAAAAAAGTTTATGATACTATTAGTAAGGCATCTTTCATTGATTATTGGGTGTAATTTATGTTACAACACACGAGATCCGATTTTATCGAAAAATTATTCTTATTCCAGAACAAACAAGTACTTTACCCAACTTTTCATGATCCGAATGCTAAATAGAGCTAAATTGTTTTGGATGACGGACAGAAAATTGAAAAACATGTTCAAACATCAAGTCTGTATAAAGCCGTCCACACTTACTCCAGGTAGGGTTTGAAGACAAAATTTTAGTTTTTTTTTGCAAATAAATAGTATAAAAACTTCACTTTCGGCTCACTTCTATCGACATTTACACTATGAAGGTCACAATTGGCCACTTTTAATTGTACACTGTTTGAAAGGCGATACTTTTCTTATTCTAAAACTGTAAAATATGTAACCGAACTCGTCCGAACTCAGGAGATATAACCAGTTCAAAATGACTATTTTTGTTAAGTATTTTTAAGATATCTCGTTTAAACTTCAAAATTTCTATACAGTATATTCAGCAAAAGTGTACAACTTTTCTGTCTTCAAAACTCTCTAGAACATATTTTATATGAAAAATCACGCGCAAAAAAGTTATTTTAAAAAAACTGAAAATTGGTGTTATTTTTCTAAAAATTGTCATAACTTTCAAACGATTAATGTTACAGCTATGACTTCTTTAGCAAAGTTGCTAGAATTGGTACAAGCTATAAACTTTTCTCAGACAATACAGCTCTAAAATGGATATTAAAAAAGTTAGTTTTTCTAACTCACTACTAGGTGGATTAATCAATTTTTCAAAAAACTAATTTTTTAGCCCTTGTAATGTTGGTCATTTGACTCGAAGACACTATTGGTCTAAAACGAACAGTTTTGGCAGAAAACAGTTTTGATCGCCTTTTTTATGTTTTACCCCTGTGTGCGCCGTTTCTTTTTCTATCTGGTTGTTTCGAATGTAAGGATTGTTTCGATGTAAAGTTTTTTTTGTCAAGAGCCATCTAGTTTACGATAAATTGAATAATAAATTGAAAAGGATGCACATCAACTCGTCATCGTAGTTGAAAATAGAAAATTCCCGAATTGTCGGAATCGTACCTTTTTTACTGTTATTGGATAGATTACAAGTAAATTGAACTTTTTGTATTAAAAGTGTGAAAAAATAGTTCGCAGTATTGTCTAATAACCATCGTCCACACTTATCTCGCGTCAACATTTACCCCAGCGTACCTTAGTCAAATTTTTCCAAACTATATCAAAGTCATAGAATGTATTTGGAATGAATATGATTGACGTAAAGTTGTTAAAACAAATTGTGCCTTAACTTGATTTTCAACGAACTGTTAAAATAAACTGTTTTAAAATAACATGACACATATATTTTTTTATTTTAGTGTATTTTAAAACTAAAAATGTCGAAAACATATTTTTGCTATCTCGTAAAAAATGCACCAGACGCGACAGAAAAGGAAACCATCAAGTTACAGACATCTTCTCAACGAGAACAGAATCGAAAATAAAATTTAAAAACCTGGGGCATCATGTAACACTTTTCAACTTCTATGGCTTCTAAAAAATTAATTTCCACAGATAATCATATCGCTTGTTCATCAAAAGTTTTTGATGGGACTTCAAATTGACGTAGTCAGAAAAATTATTGGTTTCACCAGTTATTTTTTTAGTTTACATAAACATTCGAATTTCACCCTATAAAGAAAAAGAAATAAGTTGCAAAAACCTTTGTTTTTAATGAATTATTTAATGATAAAGTTTGAGTTTTTGATATATTTGTGGTTTCGTTACGCATAAAGCATCATCTGCAGTTATTTTCAATTTTGTTCAAATTTAATTTTATACTTTTTTTTTGAAGAAAGCATAAAGGTGCTGTATACATTTAGTGGTAAAAAAATACAAAAAAATTCTACCTGAAATCATAAAAAATAATGTTTGGATGGATGAAATTTTCAAGTTAACAAACGCGTGGTGAAAAACAATCATATTCCAGCATATTACAACAAAATTGAAACTGTGAATCGTTGATTTGCATGTTGATGCATTTTAGCCCAGACTGCTAACAGAATTTTAAAAATATTAATTTTTAAAACATAGGTGATTGTCCAAAAAACATTTTTACACCAACAGTGTTGGAATAGGATAATAAAAGCAATATAAAGTTTGTAGGATACCATTAAGCTAATCCGTCATACTGTGTAAAGTTTTTTACGTCATAAAAAAATGTAAACATTTGTACATCTATTGGTCGTTTTTTTTTTAAATGTTCTATGAGAATCAAAATTTTGAAAACTATCTCAAGATGTGAGAAACTACGACATCATCGTTTTGTTATTATTCAATGATAACTTCTTTACATTAAAATAAAAATTGAATAAGTGTTGTGGTACACTAATATTGCATCTAACCCTGCTGTTATATGATGCCCCGTTTGACGGTACTTATTTGTATTCATTATGATGATGAATTTTCTACTTTTGAAATATAATAAAGGTTTGGAACATTGGAAAAGGTAAAGTTTGAATTTTAATAAGCTCAACATCCACTACTTTCCTCAAAACTAGCGTAAAGGAATATTGTGTTGGATTTAAATAGTCATCATTTCTCTATTCATATTCCAAAAACGTTATAAAAGTTATACAAAGGTAAGTTTTGAGCGTTTTTTCATTAAAATGTTCAAAAACAGACCCATAAGCAAAATCAGGAAGAAATAGTGTAATATTGGGTGCGCGGATACATTTTTCCTCATATGTTAACTCATTAAGAACAATTAGTGCCAAATTAGAAACATCGACACACTTGAAAAACATAATTGAAAAAAACTACCTAACAAATGTTTACACTTGTTTGACAAAACGGTAGAACATTATCAAATACTTAAATTAAATGTTTTAAAACAATGATCCATTTTCCGAAGACCCTCGTGTGATTTTGACTTTTGAAGAATAAGAAACAGAAATTTTTTGATTTATTTTCACCTTTAAGAAAAATAGGAGAATTTTCAGGAAATTTTGATTTTTTTTTCTAACGAAAATGAATTTTAGAAATTTTTAAACGAATAGATACTTAAATCAAAACGATTCTGATTCAATACTACAAAATCTTCCGGGCTTGAGATATAGCTCAGTTGGCAAGTCAGTTGCTTCCTGAGCAGATGTCCGTGAGTTCAAGCCCAAGAGTAAACATCGAACACAGTTGTACCGGATAAGTTTTTCAATAACTTTCCGCCAACTGCAACGTTGATAAAGTCGCGAATGCCACAAAGATGGTAAAACGACTATAATCGAAACAAAAAAAAACAAAAAAAAAACTACTATATCTTCCAAAAGTTTTTGATATAAAGAGATAAAAAATGTTGTTTCTTTTTGTTATTAATAATTGTGTGCATTTTTTAATGCAAATTTAATAACTACAGGCACCTTACGTTTTTAACAACACGCTCGAGAATTTTGTGTTGCGAACGGTTGTATCATCAGTTTTATTTTTACCTTTCAATAAAAATAAGCAATAGTAAACAACAATAAAAATAACAATATTATTAAATTTTAATTTTTGGCTTTTTACGGTCTTGGATTTCAATCAAACAACTTTATATTCGAAATACCCGACGTTTCGACCATTTTTTGTGGTCTTTCTCAAGGGAACTGGAAGTTTATTTACGTATAATTATTTTTGAGCATTGTTAGTAGACTATTCTAAAATGTGTAAACTCACTTATCTGTCTGCTGTTATTGTCAATATCGTTTTTTTCCAACGGCTAGGTGTCCAGTATTTGCAGCTCTGTGGGGGGTATTGTTGTTTTTTTTACATTTTCAATCATATTAATAAATTTAATCATCTTACAATTTTAATCGGAAAGAAAAGATTATTTTTCATCCGATTTCCTAGGGTCGCACTTTAACGTACTTTTTGAACTATGGATATTATGTTATGTGGATTGTGTGGGTATTGTTTGGAGTTGAGCTTTCTGAGTTGGTAAGTGGGATTTGAATCGGTGTAATGTGTGGGTTTGGGGTATTTTTTATACTATTGCTATTGATGGTTGGTTGTTTGGGTTTTACGGATTGTAGTATGCCTGTATATGTTGCACTCAATCTAGCTGTGTCTGTCCTGTAGTTCACGGTATTTTCTGTGTTGGTGATATGACACATCTCCAGTACACGCAATGTTGATGTGTATTGTGCTCTGTCTACGATTTTGGCTCTGTTGTGGTCGAATCGATGTTGCGTGTTGATAACATGATCCGTCATAGCTGTAGCATCTCCGAGTTTCTTCTTGATTTCAGCGGTATTGGTGACTCCGGTGTCCAATACTTTTTCATACCGGTTGATATCACTTACCACCACTTACCAACTCAGAAAGCTCAACTCCAAACAATACCCACACAATCCACATAACATAATATCCATAGTTCAAAAAGTACGTTAAAGTGCGACCCTAGGAAATCGGATGAAAAATAATCTTTTCTTTCCGATTAAAATTGTAAGATGATTAAATTTATTAATATGATTGAAAATGTAAAAAAAACAACAATACCCCCCACAGAGCTGCAAATACTGGACACCTAGCCGTTGGAAAAAAACGATATTGACAATAACAGCAGACAGATAAGTGAGTTTACACATTTTAGAATAGTCTACTAACAATGCTCAAAAATAATTATACGTAAATAAACTTCCAGTTCCCTTGAGAAAGACCACAAAAAATGGTCGAAACGTCGGGTATTTCGAATATAAAGTTGTTTGATTGAAATCCAAGACCGTAAAAAGCCAAAAATTAAAATTTAAAAACATCTTCCCGGTCGAAAACATATACCTAACCATAACAATATTATGAATTCATATTTTCATAATTTTTTAATAGTTTTTAGTCATTTTATCATGTTTGAGACACATTTTGAACTTTTTTTTGTTTTGTTTAGAATGTTTGTTATTTTTATCGTATTTTTTTAATTTGTCATTTTGTATATTTTTTTAGATGTTTTTACCATTTCTTATCTTTTGTTTGTATTTGCTTTTAAGTTTTTTGGAATGTTGGTATTTTTCATCATTTTTGAGTGCTTTAATTTTTTTTAAATTTTTTCTTATTGTTGTTATATTTTTTCAACATTCAAGAACGTAAAAACGTCGTAATGTGTTTGTCTAAATAATATTGGTTTTGTTGAGGCGAAAACAATATGTTTATGTCGTTCCAAAAAAACCGTTCGTTTTAGGCACAAAAGTTTGTTTTTCTACTATGCGTTTTAATGCAGTTCTTCAACTTTTTTTGTTTTTTAATATTTGCTAACTAATAATTACTTTATAATACAAAAAAAAATCATGCATCCTAAGGAATTCGATGTGCATAGAAAATATGAAAATTTTTAAATGGAAACTAAATTTTGTTATTTGAATAAAATTTCCATCGACAATATAAGTCATGCTTAAATAATACTCTAGTCTTTAGTCCAACCATATGTCGAAAAAGTAGGACATTCCGGTCAAAAGCGGGATTGTAGGATACAGGGTATAAAAAAGTAAGACATGTTCTACCAAAGAAGGACGTCTGGTAAGCCTACATTAAGCTCAACTGAAGTTAAGCAGTCCGAATGGATGCACTGAATAAACGATTGGTTATATGAATTTTAGTCAACTTAAACATACGCCGAATACTGTGTTTTTTAAAACATTTTTTAAAAGACTCCACCTTAAATCCATTAATTTGTTTAACCCTAATCCGCTTTTGAGTGTCTATATGACACTTTTGGAAGTTTGGCGGCTTATAAGTTTATTCGGGTGTATCCAAAAAAAAAAAATCTTCGGGGACCCTCAATAAATTCTTAGGATCTTTAGTTTTGCATCATGACTTTTATTATGGACGCACTCTGAAAGCCCAGGATAATAAACTCCCCAGTAAGACCTTGAGTGTCAATTTGACACTTCTCTTTTAAATCGCTATATTTCTCTTGTTTCTAAACCGACCGACTAAATTTGTATTTTTGGAAACCTAGTAATGTGACTCAAATATGTTTCTCAGACGATATTCAGCAACAACACTTTAATTTTCCGTTATTTAAACCCTTAGAAAAAATCAGAAAAACATGCTTCGGAAAAAAGCTACGAATGCTCAAAAATTGTTCACTCCGTGCCTCAAACTCAAGTTAAAAGCTATACGTGGCACATAAGGATATGCTTTTTAAAAACTTTTAAGATCATGACCACAAAAATGTAGAAAAGTGGTGTGAAAACCGTACTTTTCAATCTCTGAACCGTCAAAATTGTTTAAGTAAAACCTGAAAAATTTTGAAAAGAGGGTTGAAAAGTTGACGTAATTTGGCTCATTCTCGCATCTTTTGATTTTAAAAATACAGAACACAGAATTTTGACGAATTTCCAAGAGTCGATCATGTTTTAGTCAGGAGTGTCAATTTCATGGACGAATGCTAATGTTATATCTAAACAAACAAAAACTCACTTTCCCTCAAATCAAACTCTTTAAGCCCTACGCGTTGTGAATATTATTTTAGCTTCGTATGAAACATTACTGCCATTATCGTCCCGATAATTCACGTACATTATCCGATTAACTAAGCCCATGTAAAATAAAAGCTTCTAAACATTTGGCAATCGGATCACGTTTCCGAAACTCGCAGCTCGCCGTTTTCGAGGAAACTCGTTCGCCTCGGGGAGGCCCCAAAATTCACCCCGGAAAAGGCAAAAGCGTCGGGCGCTAATCTTACCGCAAGTCAATATGGCGAAGTACCGAGGGCCAAAACACAAAACCCTTTGGGCTGAATATCTTCACACGCATCCACACCAAACAACTAACAACCGACAACCGTCCTGGAGGAGCCAAAAGGCAGCAGCAACATCGATTTATGTGCAAAAGATGCGACGGCATTCGATGTGGGTCCCGCCAAAAAAGTGAACACAGAACGCTGCTGCCTGCCGCTAATCCTCCGAAAGGCTTGTGTAATCTCGACGTCGCGGCAGAAGAGAAGGCGTCGGCATAAACCATTTGCGCCATTCATATAATGGATCATTACTGCCGCAGGATCGGAAGCAGGATAGAATGGATGCAGCCCCAACTGCAAACGATGCCAATGATGCTTATGCCGCCAGGCTCCAAAGAAAGAGGCAGAGAACAGCGGATATCCCAATGGGTTCTGGAGCCTGCCACAAAAATCGGAACCCATTATGGGCCAATGAAATTACGCAATGTGTTTGAAATCCCCCCTAAATCCCTTAACAGGAATATTTTCCATCATATTTTATTGTGAAAATGTGGAAATAAATGCACATTTAATTTTGTTTAAAATGCATCATGAACCACTCTGTTCATGAAAGGTTAGAAAATCATTTTCCGCTGCCACCGCATTGCACTCCAAGAGGATTGATGCTGCGTTTTTCTTGCTTTTAGGTGCCCTGGCATGTAGTCGGTCTTATATTCGACAAAACCATCGAAAATCCTATCACACCCACTAACAGATTCTCCTTTCGAAAGCCTCCCGGACCACAAACGGGAAACCGGAAAACGGTGCGGCGCCTCCATTTCGTCGATGTGTTGCGGTATCTACTATGTGTGCGGTTCCTTTAGTGTCCCGAGAAGGGACCACGCGCCGCGCGATATGGGAAATTTGCATATTTTATACGAAAGTATCCTTTTAATCCGATAGATCGTAAAATCTCGGCTTGAAAGCCTTTGCAGCTTCTTCATTGCCCTGGAATCTGGTTTTGGTACGGTACATGGAAAGATTCCCGCGGCGGCTTGCCTCATCGTGTTCGGTGCACCGATTCTTTTGGCGAATTTTTGCAGAGGAGGATGGAAAAAATGGCTTGCGAGATGAGAGGCGTATTTTTGGATAAAATCACAACCATTCTCAGGAGAAAATGTTGAAGAAATAATGAATGCTGAAGGCAACCTGAAGGTTGAAACTTTTTTTTCACCTAAATTTGGCATGTAATTCCGCTAACTGAACGGAAAAACAAAAATCATGTTTTTTAACACTCATCCGTCCCTAAAATGTTTACCCCTTACAGGCCCTGGAGTGTCAATTTGGCACTCCTGACTAAAACCAATATATCTCTCTTGTTTCTTAACTGATTTTTAATTTATAGTTTTGAAAACCTCGTGATGTAACTCAATTATGTTTCTCAGACAATATTCAGCTACCAAAAGTTCAGTTTTCCGTTAGTAAAAGTCCAAGAAAAAGACTGTAGATAAGCTACGAAATGCTCAAAATAAATCTCTTCTAGTGTTCAAGAAAGCTGAAGTTAGAAGCAGACGCAATTCGGCACATTTTTGCATTTTTAGATTTTCAAATCACGAAACACAGAGCTTTTGAAAAATTTTCAAAAGTTGTTGGTTTTTTAACCTTTTGTCAATTTGGAATTTCTTAGATTTTCTAAAACTCAAAATCTATTGAGGTACATTACGAGGTATCCAAAACTATAAACTTTGTAAAAATCGGTTGAGAAAAAAGAGAGATATAGCAGTTTTGAGCGAGGAGTGTAAAATTGACACTCAAGGTTTGACTCGGGAGTTTTTTTCCTGGGCTTTCCTGGGGCGTCCATAAAATAGATATGATGCAAAATTGAAAAAAATCAAGAAAGTCCTCGAAGATATTTTTTAATTTGGATGCACCCGAGTAAAGTTACAAATAACCAAACTTCCGAAAAATAGTGTCATATTGACAATCAAGAGCGAATTAGGGTTAAAAATACAGTTTTATGTTTATGTTAGCTTGGAATTGGTTTATTTCTCTTCAACTTTGATTTCGGAATTACTTGTAAAGTTAACTAAACTAGGTTAAACAATAATTATATGAAACTAGACGAAACATAAAGCTCACATTTGGGTCCTCATTCGATTTTCATTTACACGTTTTTAGCAATAGTTCTCAGCTCAATTTTGGGATAAAAATAAAATCAAAATGGAAATTAGTCCCTAAATAGTATCGTCGTACAAGTATGTGCACTTGTTTACAGTTTCCTGTCAAAATTACACAAGACCTGGGGGAGAAAGACTGAATAAAAAAAGAAAAAAAAATCTTTCAAACGTCAAAATTCTATCATCAATCTACCGACCAGTGCGAAAGTTCAAAATTTTACTTTCTTTTTTTAAAGATTTTCAATAAAACTTTTTTAATGCTGAAAAGCACTTGTTTTGCATTAAACTATTATTTAAAGGTTTTGTTTCACTCTGGCAAATTCTTGCATGTTCAGGCGTATTAAGTTGCTCAAATTTCGTTGAAGTTTTTGAAGCTGATAAATAAAAATTGTTTGATCAATGGTTGTTCTTGAAAATAGCTTAAATAACAGATTTAGATTTTGGGTAGTTCCCATGGACCGAACAATATTTTCATGTATTTCAAAGTTTATATTTACAACAGAGTTGACAGACTGGTATTGGATAATGTAGCTGGTGTATTTAATTTCGATGTTTACTTTTGAATCTGCAGCAATTAGCTCAGAAGACTTAAATTTAGCACCTAAACAACTGAGTTACATGACTCGCTACACAAAACTGATCATCTAAAGTTGAAATTTGAACGATTACAAATCTTTTCAACAATTGCTGGTTATTTGCCGAACAGTAAAGGAAACGACACAGAAAACGATACAGCAAATTTCAGTCTTTCTCCCAAAGCACAAGACATTAGATTCGATTCAAGTAGCAATGCTGCCCCAGAATATTAATTGCAAAGTGGGTTGGCCCAGAAGAAATGTGTTGAAAAAAGGGTTTCATAATTATGTTGAAACATTTCAATAAACAAACTTTCTCTTCGAACCTTTTCCAAATTTTCAACTTTCTGTACATTCCCGGAGAGATTTCGGTCAAGAAACCAAAAAATGCGGTAAATTTAGTTCACAAAATGGGACTTGGTTTTTTTTATGTACTCTTAAACTGCGAACTTTCACTACAAAACGGAATAACGTCATCGTGAATCGACCCATGTGTGAAAATTGCATCAGCAGCAGGGGTCCCAGATATTTTTTTTCAAAAATCAGGAGCACGCAAAGAAAAAAATCAGGATTTTTCAGGACACCTATGAGTTTATGGAAAT
Source organism: Uranotaenia lowii (assembly GCF_029784155.1). Taxonomy (NCBI): domain Eukaryota; kingdom Metazoa; phylum Arthropoda; class Insecta; order Diptera; family Culicidae; genus Uranotaenia; species Uranotaenia lowii. Next base: position 197,627,274 of record NC_073692.1, read on the forward strand.
AATAAGCAGCTCTGTTTAAGTTGCATAGACAAAGGCGAAATACAGGTGCTGTACACGCCCTAATTTATGCAACAGATGTGAGCAGCTTCTTGGCTGGCCTGCAGTTCATATCGAAAAACACCATTTGAATATCATCTGAACCGAAGATTATCATCGGATATAACCAATTTAATTTTTTTTTCAACATTTTTCGAAGTTTTCATCAGGATAATTTAGGAAATTTTAAAGGCAAATTTTAAAAAATTAGGACAATCCGAGAGTTTTTGAAAAATCAAACCGGTCTCCTAAAAATCAGGACAAATCTTGATAAATCAGGACACCTGGCACCTCTGATGCACATATGGATACATATTTTTAAAGAGTTAGAAAACTAAAAGTTTAAAAAAGTGGTGTAAACCCCGTATTTTTCAATAAATTAATTGTCAAAGCTTTTTCGGTCAAATAAGATAAAATGTGGATTGGAAAGTTGACGTAATTCGACGGATTTTGGCATCTTTGGATTTTCAAAATTTGACTCCGAATTGACTCCGAATTTAAGACGAGTTTGCAAAAGTTATTCGAACTTTTTACGATTTGAAATTTTCCAGATTTCAACACTTTCTTTCAACGTGTACTGGGAATTCTAGTTTATGTATTATCGCACGATTTTTGCAGTAGTAGGAAATAAAATAGTACCACAGTCTGTGGTAGTTTTAAAGTAAGCGTTGCGAAGCCTAGCAAAAATGTAAATCTCAATCCTCTTGAACAGTGGTCGGCAACCTTCTGAGACAGAAGAGCCAAAAACTGCAAATAAAGGAAATTTTCAAGTTTGAAAGAGCCGCACTTCATTTTGTAATTACTACAACAAATGATGATCGCTAAGACACATTCTACCGTTATGTGAATTCAATTTAATCATCCTTTTTCACATAAAAATCCACATTTTTTTATGTTTAATTCGCAAACGGACGCTTAGCAACGTTGAATTTTTGACAATTTTCCTTTGTGCCCTGATAGAATCTAACATTTTGTACCTTGGGAAAATTCTTTAGAAATTCAATTCTCAAGTATAAAATAGACTTTCGTCATATTTCGTTAAAAACTTAAAAAGAAAAGCTAAAATAAATATTATTGCGTTTTTATGATATTGCAAACTAAAAGAGGTACAGCATAACAAAAAAACAAACATGGTTTTGTACTGATTTGACATCACAAATAATAAGATTGATAATATTTATTACTCGTATAATTTTAATCGGGGCTTGTGATATAGCTCAGTTGGCAAGTCTGTTGTCTCCTGAGCCGATGTCCGCGAGTTCGAGCCCAAGAGTAAACATCGAACGCAGTTGTACCGGATAAGTTTTTCAATAACGATCCGCCAACTGCAACGTTGATAAAGTCGCGAATGCCATAAAGATAAAACGACTATAATCGAAACAAAAAAAAATTAATCTCATTTTTCTTTTGAACATCTTTAGAAGTCATAAGGGTATATTTGTAAGTTTTGTACTCGAATTTACTATTTCACGAAAGAAAATATTTTGTGTTCCTTTTGAAATAAAAATCCTAAATTTTAAATTCCTAACTTCTCTTTTCACAGAATAAAAACTTTACAAAATAATAAAAAAAATTGGTAAAATTTCTCGATAGGTCATGAGATGTGATGAACTAATACTGTTATGAGACTTCTTGAAAAAATCTTTTAACAGAAAATTTACATGAATTTCGATTCAGTTTTCTTTTTCTTATTTTGATTCCTGAAAAAAAGATTGGATTCTGATTGACATTTTTTTTTAATTTCTAAAATTCTTAACTAAAGTTTTTACACAAAAAAGTTTTCCAGTTTGATCCATATGACCTTTATGTGGAATCAAATATTGGATATTGAAAATGGATGAAAATTTCCTTTTTACGAATTTTTAATCACATCATAGTTGTACTTTGAAGTTTTGATGTTTATTCTTATTTGATTTGTTACCCATATTAAGTTTTTACATTGAGTTATAAAATTCAACTAACCCAAAATTAGATATCAGAATCAACTTTGAAACCAGACATCAAATAGTTACGGTTGAGGTTAAAAACTAGAACAACGAACGAAAATTTTTGATAATTTGAGAATCCGTAAAACAGATTAAAAAATAACATAGAATAATTTTATTCAAAATTTAAAAAAAAAGAAAAGTTTTTTGAAAGAAATTTTAAATGCGCATAACACGTATCAAAATTCAGCAAAGGTAGTTAAAATCATCATGCAATGTTCATATTTCATCAGAACGCTGTTAAAGCGAAATAATTTTCAAAAAACTCAATGCAAGGAAAAATACTCAACTCAAAAAAATAAATCCGAATCTCTGGAGGAAAATTGTTCAATGCTTTATTACACTTTTAAGTGGAGAATGTTAAATGATTTTCAAATCTAAACTGAGTTCCACACTGGCGATGGTGGAGTGCTTAAGACAGGATTCAGTTAAATTGTTCTATATTAGTTATTTTTCTTTTTGAATTCTGGTGAAAAAAAGAACTGAAGAAAAACTTTTGTTGTGTCTATTTGTTCTAGTATATTTTAGGGATATCCAAAATTTTTACGCATACAGCTGAAGAGCCGCAGCTTCACACCTAAAGAGCCGCAAGCGGTTCGCGAGCCGCAGGTTGCCGACCACTGCTCTAGAACCCTTTTTTCCGCAGAAATTCACAGAAGTTCTTTTTTGCGATTACAGACAACTTTTGTTCTATAAAAAACCATATTGAAGGAAAATATTCGATTTATCATTAGTATTTTTAATGCAAGTTTTTTTTCCAGAACGTGAAACTATATGAAATAATGTTTATGTTAATGTTTTTTCATCATAACGCCATCTTAGAACATAATCTTTTTTATCATTTATCAAAAAACAAATTTGTAAAAATAACCGGGAATTTCAATACCTCGCCAGAAAAATTGTCCATTTGAATTTTTTTCACAGAATTTTTAGAATATTTTTAAATTATTTCTGAATTTTGACAGTCTCGAAGTCTCGATTTAGATTTATCTCATAAACGTTTATTTTCGTTCACTAGTAAACAAACGAAGTTTGAATCGCTTTTGTAATTAATTGTGGAGCAATTTGAGATACCTCATTTTTTTGCTCTGCTACACCTACAACCATAACTCAAATGTTATAAACTTAATAATTAAACTTTTATCGACAAAACTAAACACAAAACTAACTACAGTCGAACCTGGATAAGTGAGAGTCCAAAAGACTGAACTTTTTTACTCGCTTAAAGAGGTTTCTAACATAACCAGGTTCTCTTCTATTGAGGGACACCAACTTACAAATGCATTGAAGTAATCTAGAAATGCAACTATTCAATGTGTATTTGAATCTGAAAAATCCACTGACACCAGTTGATGCATCAGTTCGAAGTTTTCTCGAGTAAGTTTCAATATGGAATTACCGATATTCGTTTTTTGGTAAACCAATATCATTTTCTTACCAAAACTTGAATACAAAAGTGGTATTTTCTCTAATTTCCTAGATCTGGTCAGGAAAGTGATTCTAGCTTACAGAGGTTTTACACTCCCACTTAAAGAGGTTTTGTGCTTTGATAAGCTTGGGACTTGGTGTTTTCTCTCGCTTATCCAGGTTCGACTGTACCAGTTTTAGTTTACGACTTCGTGTTCGATATACATATTTCATAAACTTATTTTATGTAAAAAGGAAGTTGTTGTTGTTGTCCTTATTGTGTATTTCGTTTGAATTGGCCTGAGAACCTACATTGAACTTTTACTTAATGTTTCTTACGCTGAAATATACATATGTCTTATGTAAAAATTGTATCGAAAACATGCTGCTGAAATCTTAGGTCTATATCCTGATACAACATAATATCTTACATTCAAACAATTAAAGTTCCGCCCTGTCTTATACACGATTTTCTAAAATTTCACGAATCTTTAGTCACGCTATGATGAATCAAAATTCAAAATAAGCTTAAATGTATAGAAAATATTCCTTATGTACGGGAAACTATATTGAAGAATCCGACCAAAAAATTGAATGAATATGTTTAACAAATGAGGGTTGAATGAAATTTACTTATTTTCTGCTAATTTGGAATGAAAAGGCAGAAGTACACGTACACGTTTTTATTATAACCATACAAGTTTTCATTTAATTAATTATATATTCAAAAGAAATTCTAATAAATCTCTGTTTTTATTTGTTTTATTTTTATTTATAAATTTTGCGCTTTTTCTGAAAAACATATTCTTCATTAGGAAAAAAAAATGTAAAAAAATATTAATCATATGTGCATGAGCTTCGAAATGATATTTATTTAGAATTTATTACAAATAATCCAAAATTTAAAAATTTCACCCTTAAAATGGTTTTGTAAAATTTGTATTAAAATTTAAAATTCCAAGGTTTCGTTAATATCTTAAAACATTTTTGGGGCCGGGCCGACACCCATAGCTCAACTCTAGATACGCATTTTTGAAAAAAAAAAATAATTTTAAAGCTTCACAACAAAAAACTGAATTTCAGCTAACATGAACCTTCAGTTAACATCAGAAGTCAAATTTAAATTTAATTAAATTTTAATTTGAAATTAAGTTTTGATTAATGGAACAGTTACTTAATCCGGAATTAATTATTCATGATAATTTTTCAAATATAAGAAGCCAGAGCTAACCAAATAAACAAATTCTTCATTGGAACTTCTACCTTGAAATTTTCAGATCACCTGAAGTTATATCAAAGCAATTTTTTATCAAATCCAAATATTGAAAATAAATTTTATAAAAAGCGAAGTTGTTTTCAAAAATTGAGAAGAAGGTCGCAGGATACTAGAATTCATTTCTTCTAAAATTATTTTCTTAAAGCTTTGCATTTCAATTTATTAATATTTTATTTTCTGTTGAAAATCCTAACAAACATTCATACACTTGAATGTCTACTTCTTTGGTTAAAGAAACCGATTTACAGATTTCTTCATGTTATTTAAAACCGAGAAAAACATAAAATATCTTATGGAAAAACCGGAAAAAAGGGAATATGAAAATAGAGACTCGCTGGCCACCCTGTTATGTTCTAAGTTGGTTTATTTTTTTAAAAGAATTTAATAGAAAATCAATAGCATTTTTTGGGTGCCTTTTTTTCTGGCGCATTTTTTCCATTTTTTTTATCTGACTTTCAAGTATATTAAATTTGATGATTGTAAAGAGTGAATTTCACTAGACGCAACTAAAAATGTTGTCAAATATACACTTGAGAAAGAAATACAGCTGTTTTGGTCAGAAAATTTGAACTGACAATTCTAGAACTTTAACGGGGAAAAAATAGTTTTTGTAATATTTTGCGATTTGGTTGAAAATTCATCTTTTAAATTAAAAAAAGAATGATTTGTTTTTTTTTTAATTCTACCTTGACTTAAAAGTTGTATCATATTATGATGGCAATGGATGTGTGTGAAAAATTTGAAATTCGAAAATCGATCATATACATTAGACTAGTTCACTTTTCGGCTTTTTTCGCTGATCACAACGCCACTTACAGGGCTTGATCCTCATTCATTTTCAAGAACTCTGGCCGAATTTGAGCTCATTTGAGTAAGTTTCCAGCGTGCGCTAGAAGTTTTATTGAAAAAAGTCAATTTTTCTAGAAAATTTTCTTAGATGTGTTCTAGCAAGCTGTTGTTAATATAAAATGATAATTTTATAGTGCTCGGTGATTGGTATGGCAAGCATTCGTGTAGACCTGTTTTAGATAATTGACTAAATCAAACCGAAAAAATTTAAAAATTCATAAACTACCAACTTTTACAGAAAATTTACTTACAAGTTGAGAGCTTAAAATCAGTAGTAAATAGAAAAAAAATATTTTCGATATAATTTTTTCATAAAAAGATAGCCTTATTTATAACCTTTAATTTGATGTATAACACTTAATAATCGCAATAGTACAAGCAAAGATATTCAAACATTCACATCACATTCTTTGAATCATAATGTTGTCTCCATTCAAGTTTTAGCATCATGCAACCTGCAAAACGTGGCATCAAGAGGACTTGCTTACAACTTGATCAAAGCGCGCGCTTTTTTTAACTCCTGGCCCCGTCATGGGGTACTTGATTGAATAAAATATACTTTCTTGTGCACAAGTTGGTGTGGAGCAAACTTGAATGAAAAATATTTTATCAAATCAAATTTGTTGCATAGATATTTGAATAACTTTGCTAGCACTCTTGCGATCATTAAGTGTTATACATCAAAAGAAAGGTTATAAATAAGGCTATCGTTTTCTGAAAAGTTTATTTCGAAAATATTTTTTTTCTATTTACTACTGATTTTAAGCTCTCAACTTGTAAGTAAATTTTCTGTAAAAGTTGGTAGTTTATGAATTTTTAAATTTTTTCGGTTTGATTTAGTCAATTATCTAAAACAGGTCTATACGAATGCTTGTCATACCAATCACCGAGCACTATAAAATTATCATTTTATATTAACAACAGCTTGCTAGAACACATCTACGGAAATTTTCCAGAAAAATGGACTTTTTTCAATAACACTCCTAGCGCACGCTGGAAACTTACTCAAATGAGCTCAAATTTGGCCAGAGTACTTGAAAATGAATGAGGATCAAACCCTGTAAGTGGCGTTGTGATCAGCGAAAAAAGCCGAAAAGTGAACTAGTCTAATATACATACATTTTGTAGATTGGCCTGTGCAAAATTTCAGCTCAATCGGACTTCATTTAGGGGTGCCTCAAAGCGCTGGAAGCTTCTGTTTTTTGAACCTTTAAAATCGCCAAAGGAAATCGGGAAAATCGGAATTTTCATTTTGATGCTAAATGACCAAAAATGCTTAAAACTTCGAAATCTGGTTATCTCGAATAATTTGTATTTGTAAAAAAAGACTTTAAAATTTTAAAAATCAACAAAGAGGGAACCTTTGGAAATCAGGAAAATCAAAATTTGAATTTCAATGCCAAATGACTTAGAAATAAATGAAATATTAAGATAGAGAAAACCGAAATCCCGAAAAGTGGATTTCTATCCATTAAGTGAGCTTATATCGTAATACAGTTAGAGAGATGAGAATTAAAATCATGGGAAGCGACGTTGTTTAAAGCATTTGAATACCACGAGTTTTTCAAAAATAATCTGCTTTATTCTTCTTTTTGTAGTAATAAAAACATTAAAATTTAAAAAAAATATAGGTAATATAAATACAATTAGAAATAGAAATTAAGTCAAAGTTTAGTTTTCAACGAGCATGACTCAAATGATGAGATTTCTTTGACTGCTTTCAGGCAATCCATGCAGTTCTCCAGAAAGTGGATTAACTTTGCTTAAAATTGAATCAAAGTTTAAGTCATTCATAACATTGCGTCGAGCGTTGGGCCCTTCTTGTTGGGCTTGGTTCAATTGATGAAGATAACTGACTTCAAACTCTTCAATAATTTCTTCCTTGAGTGCTGCAATTCTTCCCTTTAGCGTTTCACACACGATCGCTGACTTAAACTTTTCACTTAGGAATTCTTCAATGTCTTCGTCAAGGTGTTGCTGCAACTGTTGAATATCTTTCGAAAACTTGACTCCTTGGTGGGAAACCATACGACTTTGTTTGACATATTCTTTCAAGCTTTCGATATCCGAACTGCCGGCGGTCTGGTCCTTAGCTTGGTTCCGTTGATGGCTGAACATATTCTTTAAACTGTTGAAAGTTTTCCTAACCATCGTGGGCATCGTGTAAGCCAGCAAAATCCACCCATCAACGAAGTCAAACATCCGTGGTCCCTCGAAGGGAGTAAATAAGATCGAAGTTTTCTCACCTTCACAGGAAACACTAGGAATTTTTCGGTAACTGATCGGAACGCACCTTTTGAAGGTGTCCTCTTGAGAAATCTTGGGTTGATTGTAAAGGGAATGGATCGATACTTTAGAACGATGGCCATAACATTCGATCGAAGGTGTTCCATCGTTTTGTAAAATTGTGTAGCAATTTGGAATTGAGAAAGTTTTCGGAGCATTGGGAAGCTTTGTAGGTTTAGTTACTATCGTTTTGACGTAGTCGTTTAGAATTGGTTTTTCGGTAGAAAACCATTTGAAAATCCATCCGATAATAGATCCGCTAGATTTGGAAGCTTTTGATGAAGCTTTACTCTCAAATTCCACTTTTGGTGCCATCAATGCAGCTGGTTGCGATACACTTGGACTTGGTATAAGATTAGTTAAAACCTTATCTGAAAATTTTCTGGACATGGAAATCGATTGAATGTGAGCCATCATAACACTGAAAACGGGTAGATCTCCATTTTCGATATATTTGGTGATCCTCAAAGATGTTACCATGGTATAAAATCCAACTGAAAGTGCGCTACGTGCTACAAATTTGATCCCTTCTTCGTTTGCCCTTAAATAATACTGTACATTCGACATTTTTTGGGCCCAACTAGCTCCAATATGGGTATTGTAGGTGATGAAGGCATCGACCTCATCGAATCGGTCAAGATGTTGCATCACCGTCTTCTTTAAGCTTTTCAGTTCTTTTGGTAAATTGGCAGCATTGTTGACAACAACAGTGGCTAACAGCACTCCGTTAAGCATGTTGAAGTAAAGGTCCGGATCGGTGAAGTTCCACTTGCTGATATCGAATTCTCCATTTTGTTGCAAAACTCCAAAAATGTAAGCAAAGCCAGCTGACAGAACAAATTTGCCACCTACGTAGAGGCCTTGTCCCACTGATGAGGAGATTGCAGTGAAACCCTCATACAAACTACTCGGGTTCTGGATGACAAATGCTGCTGTTGAAACACCGCCGAAAAATGCGTTCCAAGTTTTGGGTGCCTTGTAGTCCCACTTGTTTGGATTCCAGTCATTGTTGGCAGCTGCCATGGCAAAATAGGAAAAGCCTAGTCCGGAGGCCAACAAAACAGAAATGCTCGTGTTGATAGATAACCCCAAACCTACGAGATACGAGAATGAGGAAACCATATTGGCTGGTAATAATGCTCCCGAGAAAGCTCCTCCGATTATCGCCAACCATGTGCTGCTACTCTTCCAGTTCCATTCCGAAGGATTCCAGGAGTTATTGGCCCCTGCCGCACCCAAGTAAGCACCAAGCAAAGCCAACATGATCGAGAGCAAAAGCATCGCTAGCTGTCCATCTCCGTCAATCGTTGCTATCGGATGGTTTCCGGCATAAACGTAGGGACTGAAGTATTGTTCTTTCATGTCCACCTGATAGAACCGTCCGATTTCCGGATCGTACAACCGAGAGTGGAAATTGTACAGTCCCGTTTCTTCATCCCATTCGTGGCCGGTGTAGAGGTAGCTGATTTGACCACTACGATCTTCACCGTACTTTCGATAGACTGTACCATAGGGAAGGTAATCGTAGGAGGCCCTTACTTCACCGTCCTTGATCACTAATCGGATCGATCCCTCGTGGTCTAAAAAGACGCTGTAGAATTCGTCATTCCTGACGAATCCAATCAACCCAAACTTCGAGTAAATGTAGCTGGTGATTTGCAGTTCCGGCGGAACTTCATCGGACACAAAACTGAGGGAAATGTCTACCAGTACTCTGCCTTTGACGTCCCGAATGTAGTACTTTTCCGATAGAACCTCGCCCGCATTGTCCAAAACCTGAAGTTTAAAAGAGGCTTTCAAATTAAAAAAAAAACACAGAACTATAACAACGAATAACAAACCTGCTTGAAAGTTCTTTCCCCTCGAACATCGTACTGAAATACCAACGATCGTCCATCAGCCATCTCGATTCGGGATGGTCTACTCAGCAGCGGATCGTACTCAATTCGTTCAATTCCCTTATGCATCGCCTTCGTAACACTCCCTTCTCCATTGTGCTCAATAACATAAGTATCGCTCTTTTCACCACTTGTTTTCACCACCGACGCTAACTGGTTGGTACCTTTCCGGTAGTGGAAGGTATAATGGTCGAATCCTTTCTGGGAACTGCGATGATTCCCATTGGCATCAACCTGGAAGCTTTTCATATCGGCCGGATGTTTACCAACCGATTGCGAAAACTGTCGGAACAAAACTCCGACGATTTCAGGAAGGTGTGTCTGGTAAGTTTTCAAGACTTTTTGAAAGATTGAATCTAGCGCTTTGATAGGGTTGATTGTGTTCGTTTGTACGAGTCCTAAGTTGGTCAAAGTTTTCAAGAAATTGGAACAGCTTGTTGTTTCCTTAACCCAATACTTGCATTTCTTGTCGAAGTTACTTTTTGCAATAGATTGTTTTCCGATAATGTTTTTGAATATCAGTGAACGGAGCCCAGGAACGTTTGGAACTTTTTCATCCAGTAGAGATTTGTTTGATGTCCCCACACAAACACCCGGTTCAAGACAGTTTATTTTTATGAAATCTGTATCAACAAGCCTTTTCCAAATATCTTTCGATTGTTCAAGATTGATTCCTTCAATAGAATGAGCAAAAACAGTATCGGTAAATAATTTGACAGCGGCCTCTTCCTTGTTCTGGAAATATTTTCCAACAATCAACTGTCCTAAGTAATCGTAATCGTACCAATGGCCGTAAAGCTGAGGAAATCCTTTTTGAACAAGCAATTTTTGGAAAGCGTTAGTTCTACAAGAAGGATTAAGCGAATCGTTCTGTTCCGCGTAGAATGATTTCGTAAGAGCTTGATTTTTCCTTAGATATCCGACCTGAACAAGTTCTTTTAAGCATTTTCTTGTTTCAGTGTTTTTTGAGGTCTTCAACAAACTCAACAGTGTAGGATTGGTGCCGTTGTACCAATTGGCTTTAAAGGTAGTTTTGGAAATCAGTCCTTCAAAAAGGGTTACCCGATCACTGGAGGAAGATCCATCTTCCTCCAAGTAACTGATCCTTTCCTGCAGAAATTTATCGTATATGTTTTCAAGGTACCCTGGTTGATTGTATTGGAAGATTCTTGTGTAAAAGTTTTTTGAAGATGGTTGAAATACAATTTCCTTGATCAATCCATAGGCATTGTATTTCAGCTTCGCAAACTGATTCGGATCAGCTTCCGTACCTATTCCGATCATATCGCCAACGTTGTTGTATCGGTAGGCTAGCGTAAACGCGGTGCCATTTACGTCGATAGGATAGCGAATCGAACGAACTAGTTCGTTACCGTATTCGTAGTCGATCGAGTAGGAAGTGTTCAAGGTTGGGGCAATGTAAATTTTCTTCAGTATGCGATTGTTCTCGTCGAACAGTAAGCTCTCCATCAGCTGCTCTTTTTCTTTGTGTAATATGGATTGTTGCGTTCGATACCGCATGTCAATTGAAGGGTCAAACTCCCCGTAGTAATAGTCGATGTAGTGTGTCGAAGGTGGAGGTTTTGGTGAGTTGTCTAGATATTGTTCTATGGCTGTAGCTGATTGGTCAATAATGGCTTCCTTTACAGTTTTCCCCGTTGGACCGTAGGAATAGTAAACAATTTTATCTTTGTGATTCCATTTTTCCATCTTGGCGAATCGTAACACTCCACTTTTGTCGTAAATGTATTGCGTAGTTCCAGAATCTGGAGTTCGCTTCTTAATCAGCTTTCCGAGGTTGTCATAAGTCATCTGTATGCCCCAGGTTTGCTGAAGTTTTATTTCTTCCTCTGAATACTCTCCGTTCCAAAATGGTGCTTCACGTTTAGTGGTGTTCGCTTCTTGATGATAGTTGGGATTAAGCGTTAGAACCAGTCGATCGTTATCGTATTGGTAGGTCACCAGTCGCTCGTCGATTCCTGGAACGCTAACGTAGTATGCAACTTTCCTTCCTCGGAAGTCGTTTATGGTCACGTGGATGGATTTGATCTGCCGTATTTCAGCCACTTGAGTGAATCCTTGATTGGCGGGGAATAAAACGTCCAAACATGCAACTCCAGAATGTCTCTGGTACTTTCTCATATAAGTCTCTTTGGAAAAAGTCTTTCCTGGTAGAGTGATTCCTTGAATGTTGCTGGTTGGATCGTTGAAGTAGATGTTCCTGGAATAGGGATAACCTTCACATTTCGGATTTATCTCGTTGATTTTACCGGTTAACACGAATGAATCAGTAGAATTTATAAAATTATCGTAAAATCCGAATACTTTGTTTTCTTCTATGGGGAGTTGGGTCCATTTCGTTTTTATAATCGGTCGATTGACTTCGTCGTATACTATCTGCTTGACCCGAACCGACGTTGGATCCTGCAGAATAACCGTTTGGATTGGCAGTCCTAGAAGATTATAATGGGTCACTTTCACCGAAGGGTCCGGCAAGAAGATCATCTCACTGATCCGCACCTTATTGGCAACGTTGAAGTAAAAGGTGTCGAAAGTTTCGATGTTGCATGGTCTTTCGTAGCGCAGCGCTCCCTCCAGCCACAAACTGACCCGAGTTTTGGTGAATACTGCAATAACTTCTCCGTTGTGAGGGATGTTGGAATACGTTTTTGAGGAACAGAACTTCCCCTTTATAACACAGAAAACGTCAAACCTATCCGCACCGAGAAACATTTCAACCGAGAAGGTGTCCGTATACCTTTTGAACAAAAATCGAACTGCCAATACTTCGCTTGAAGGTAGATGTTTTCTAAAGGCCATTCCTGGTAAGCTGGGGAAATATTCGAGGGCACCATTAGTCGTGGACCAGGTGTCGTGCTGATCGACGAGCCACTTTGAGTCAAATACCTCCATCGGCATTGGATTCTGAGGTCTTACCTCCAGCACTTGACTGTAGTTGGAGGCTTTTCCCCAAAGATAGGTTTTCGTGTAACTGATCAAGTCGGTGACCTTCCGTTTTTCGTTGAACAACGCTATGCGGTTTCCGTACGGATCAAGCAGGTGTTCCACGATTAAACCGTTGTTTAGGAGCATTGCGTGAGCTGACGAAGCTGCACCCGAGTATAGAAAAGCTCTGAAATCGATATTGATCGGTGAAAATCGAATGTGATCAAGTTTTAGGGTTCCATCTGTAGGGGTTATCTTGACCTTTGCCTGTGTAACGTCATTCAAGTCTTCTTTGGCTAAGATCAACTCTACGTAATACCAATAGTTGATCTTTTGTTTAACGACCGCATCTCTCAAAGTCTTGGATAAGTCTACCTCACTTTTTAGTAATGAAATTTCTACACCCTTAAAGGTTTCGTTTTTCTTTAGACCTTTACTAGGGCTAATCCAACAAGAAAACACAAATGTTTCATTATTCCTTGGAATCTTGATGGTGCCTTCAAAAGTGTCAGCCTTCTTCGACAAAAGCAGAACGGCGTTCCTGTTCTGACGTATGATCAGTGAGCTGTCGAATTTCCAGGTTGGTTCCTTCAGCAGTTGGACTCGTTCGTATCGCTCAAAGCCATAGTACAGGACCTCTCCGGACTCCACCTGCATTGGGGTGATGTCTACTATCGGGAGGTAACCTGCCTTATCCGTTATAACTGTTTGTGGATCTGGCTTTTTCAAGGTTTTTTCTCCAGCAGGTTCAACATACTGGATTAGTTGCCCATCGCCGTTGAAGACACTCCGAGTAAGTCGCTGCTCGGAACTATCAAAAACATCCTGATACCATCCAAATCGAGTGGCGTTTCCTTCTGGTATAATTTTACATTGTTTGAATCGGACTCCATATTCGAAAGCTTCTAAATCCTTCTGTTTGAATTCATAAACTGTTTGTTGTATCTTCCCATATCCTAGGTTCAAAGTTTGACGGGAAACTGTATTGATCTCCGGTTCCAAAAATTGTTGCAGTCGACGCAAAATCAATTTTCCACTTTTAACTTCCTGAGTTATTATCAACAGATTGTTACTGTAGAAGCTAAATTCTTCACCTGCGCCCAGGTCCATTTCTCTCCCTTTAGAGTAGAGAAATAATTTCAAATTTTTTCCTTTGGGTTGCGCAAAAAAGTAATGCGGCCAAACGTTGTACACTTCGTTCGGGTCCGACGTCTGAGAGTTGAACTTTAGCTGTTTGTTTTGGTAGATTTTGAAAGTATCCTTATGATCAGCACTCTTCTTTACTACGTATCCATCGTTCAGCATAACTTCGATGTCCTGACGCTCATCGATAGCTTTCCAGTTTTGACCATTATAGACAACAACTTTTCCACCGGTGTGAACGCCAAAACCATCCACGGTAACGCCAAGTAGAGAAATGTCGAACGCAAAAGGATTTTCCTTCAATACTTTTTCGAAGAGTTCGTTGTATCGACTTGTACGATAAGCCCGTGCTTCGTCAGTTTTTCGAGACTTTTCCCATTTGGATAGCTGTGATATTTCTTTGACCTTCCTATCGTATTCAGAATTAATTTCCTGCACCGAAGGACCCTCACAGCTTTTAACCATAGGCTTGTATCGATTATTGTCGGCAACTTCGTAACCGAGTATACATTTCTCCTTTCCCTGGTACCAAACCTCCAGTGTCAATTTATATATCGTTCCAACGTATACTTCTACTTCCTCGCTCTTGCCTTTACTATGATCGCTGTTCAGTTGTGTGAAAGTCAACAAAATGTACAAATGGAAATCTCTTACCCTCAACGTTCGCAAAACAATCCACTCTCCACCAAACATCTGCAGCATGTCCAGTTTCAATCCGTGGATCAATCTTCGCTTTGTTTCACCATCCAGTTGGAATCCTTTATCCAATGCTTGCGTCATTGCTTGAACGCTTCCCATCGTTCCGTCAATGATGTACTCTTTGGCGGGTTCGCTATTTTCATGGCGAATCATCAAGCTTCGCTCATCGTAGATGAATGCTCCGTTCCTGCTTGTGTAGATTACAGTATTTTCAGTAGTGGTTTTTCTTTGGACTTCTAGTTTAGAGTTGTTAATAGTGAAATATATTTGATTTGACTGGTATTGAACAATAAGATATTTTTCACTTGCTACTACTATACTTTCAGTTGGATAGCTGAAAACTGTTTTAGTCCAGACATTATTGACTGAGTAATAAATGTTAAATCTTTTGCCATCGTCATGTGTTGTTACTACAGCGAAAAAATCAGCTAGAACCAATACTTGATAACCCTTTACATGTTCTATTTCCCAGGTTTTGTCGCCTTTTATTTTTCCGAACAAATCCAATATTCTTACTTGCAAAATTTCATTCTCTTTTCTATCCACTAACACGCTATAATTGAGTCCAAATTGGAAGACGAAGTCTTTAAAATTTATCTGATCTTCAATAGTGTATCGGTCTTGTGGCGAAGTTATTTTGTTGTACTCTAAAGACATTTCCAGCTTGTTGGGAAACAACACTCTTTTCATCAGTCTCGTATTTGAGTCGTAACCAAATTCGAAAAGTATCCGTCCACTTTGTTTGATATGAATGAGATACTTACGATCGTATTTGTTACCCAAAAATGCGTAGTTGAATGTAATATCCTGTTCATAGTTCTCCGTTTTAATCTTAATCCCAGTCAACTTAGTTCCTTCGTATCTGAGCACCGCATTCGATCCGGAATCGGAGATCAGCTTCGATGGTCTAACCGAATTATCAAAAACATCGTAGAAGAAGTCCACATAACTCCCAGATTTCCTACAATATTCCCGATTCAAGTACCATCTAGTTTGATGTTTCTTATCGCGTTTTCCATTCATATACTGGGCAACGGAAAAGTAAAACGTCACCTGCTCGGTCGTGTTCATCAAGGACCAATAGTTGTTGCCGTTCCGTTCATAATACCTTCCAATCAGTTCCGGACTACCCTCGACTTCAAACATCCTTGCATCCTGCTCAATTCGACCGGTATCCTTAAGCAAAAACATGTCCTTCTTCCTCACCACCATGTACTGGAAATCCTCCTCGAAGATACTTCCCCTCCTATCGATCGCCACATAATCAAGCGGAAACGACCATCCCTGACCGAGAAGTTCGTGCTCATCCGAGTCGTGATACTCAACGGCCATTCGGACACTTACTCCAAAAGGATTGTCCAGATGCAGCACCGGAATCGATAGATCAACCTTGCCATTGAGCGAATTCACTGACTGCAGCAGATACGAATAGTCAAACTGATCGTGGAGCCAACGGGTTTTCTCCAGTTCCGCGATCGGTTGCGGATTCTGAGAGAAGTTCTCCGGAAGGCGTGGTTTTTCCTCCGGAATTTCGTAACGTTCAATTTCGGATGTCACTTCAACGCTGAATAAATGGTCGTTATCTAACGAAATAACTAGGCTCGATTGGTTGGGACCTTTCGGAATAACTCCTATGAGTTCCGCATACTTCTGAGGTAACTGCTCAGTTTTTAGCGGTATTGAATCCAGAAAAATCCCCTTATCGTTCTTATAAGCCTGAAATATTTGCAGTCCGGAAGGTCCCGAGGCAATGAGTTCATCAAAACCATCTCCATCAACATCACTAGCTTGAATTGAACTGATGTATTCGGAGTTCCAGTTGTTAAACCTCGTAAAGGCCGATGAGTAACCCCACGGTTTGTAGCTGCGAGAATCCTTATCAAAATCGTAGATCGTCAAACGGCTCGGAGTAAAATGCATCAGCTGTCTAAACGTTGAATCCTTAAAATTTGCAAACATAATCCTTTCGAACTCCTGATCGTTATTCATTAGGTCAAGTTCAACGGACGCCAAAAGTTGTAGTTCTCCAGATTCATTAATATCCAAAATTTTAATCAAATTTCCCGTTCGAACCATCAGAGATTTTTTTCCGGAATCTCCCTTCACTTTCACGATTGAAAACTTGCTGTCACTTGAAACTCCCAGACTAGATTTAACATCAACCGTAACATGATTCGAGAAATCCTTATTCTTGTAACTTTGCAGTCCTAAACCGGTCTTATCTCGAAACAGTACATCCAGCTCAGAGTCCTGGTTGAAAAATCGACCCACCAAAATCGGTTCAAATCCCAGAAATTCAACACAAGTCGACGTCTCCTCAAAGCGATACACACAAACTCTTTTCTTTTCCTTAACTACAACAGATTTCGCGTCTAAAATGTTCCAAAAATTTTCATTCTCAGCTGCATTCGAAAGGGGAAACGCTTCTTCGACTGTTTTCGTTAGCTTCCAGGATCCTCTAGCCGAATCCATCTTCAGTGCCATAATTTTTCGATCAGTTCGTACAAACAGAACAGGATCCACTGCATTAGATGACATCAGCACCTGGGATACATCCTTCAGGTTTTCAAGTATTTTAACCGCAGCGGACACACGGTACACTTCCTTTTGCCTTGAAGGGGGGTTATCAGTTGGTTTCGAGTTGGACATTTTTTATTTTCAAAAGTCACACAAAATGCACTAGTAGTTTGGCTTTGGTTCAGCGTTCTTAAATAGGTTGTTGAAGGCATTCTGATGGCCTCGCAACCTAACCTAATCAAACACCGAGATGACTAGTTATTTATTTCTTGTAAACATTGACCATTTGGGATTGTTTGGATAGACGTCCGATTAGAACAGTGATTGAAACGCCTTCTGACAATGAATGATGTGATGATAATAGATTTAGGGGTGTTGAACGTTAATAATAAAAAAAGTTGAATCCGAAACTTTCCATGTATGTTTTACATAAACCACAATTTCATTTAAACGTTCTATTTAGGGTAACATTCTCGTTGCTCAGATTTTTCAAATATTTCTCTGATACAATTTTTTTTATAAAATATTTCAAAAAATTGCTTAAATTTAAATACTCAAAATACTTACAATCAAAGCAATTAAACAGCAACAACTACTATAGCCAAAAATCTTCCAGTTTACAGAATTGCTTGAAACAATCAATAATATTATTGAATTTTCAAGAATCGTTTTTATTTTATTGCTTTCTGATAAATCGCAATTGTCTTATCACAGATTCGCTAGCCTACATCCACAAACCAGACTCTACTCCAATAATGAACTTACTCGGAGGTGGAATTATCGGTATAAAATTTCATGCCGGACTGGCATTAACAAGCATTCTAATAACTGGCATTGTCCTCCCAACGTAACCACATTGCATATGTTTGAAAGAACCCCCAAATGAAACATCTTCTATATCATATCACAAGACAAAGCAGGGCTGTGTGTGTATGTAAGCCGGCATTAGAAAAACACAGTCTTTTACCGTATTTGTTTATGCCGATTGTTGCAGGTCAAACTGTTTGTTTATTCGGACAGCGTTGCACTGGTTTTGACCTGGTGTTGCACTGCCATCGGGCGGTGTTGCCCCGAAAATTTGGTCAGTGTTGCGATTAAGCGTGTGAGTGAGTGAGGAAGCAATACACTGGCGACGATTTGTGTTTGTTTTTATCGGGTACGGTGGAGCACTGAACGAGGGGAGAAAATAAATACGGTATTTGTTTCCAACCGCCGGCAAAAAACCACCAACCAAGATGAGCTATGTGTGTATGTAAACCAGCCGACAATAGAAAAAAGTTTCTAGTTTCCTATTCCCATCCCATTCTCATCTCTTTCTCATCAGCAACAAAGATCGATGAAAAATCACCGGCCAAACGGCCAATGCAGAGCGTTTTTTGATAATGCCGATGGCAGAAGCATTATGACAAAAAACTTTCGTTTGCTTATCGACTCAGATGGTGCACCGAGTAAGATACCGGACTGGCAAGCCGAGATGAGAATGTTGCAGTGAGTTCGATTTTCACTTAATTTTTTTTGGATGAATTTTCCAATAGGATGAAAATCCCATAAAGTGTTTTTTTTGTTTCGCTTGAATGTAGTGTTCAAGCATCATTTCGCTTTTGAGCTCGAGTTTTTATGCCATTTGTGCTCCTTCAATCATATCTTCTTTGGTACAGTATACTTTTGAGCGCATTTTCGGCAGAGATTCGCTAAATAGGCATTGGAGTTTTGCAACCTCTTCTTAGGGTGTAGCTTACACAAAACTTACCCGTGATTCTGTAATGTAGGAATTTTTTAATCATGCATTGAAAAAAGCACATTTTGAATTTTGGCGTTTGTGTCGAGATATGTTATTGGAATTATCATGTTGAGTTTTTTTTCATTTCTGAAAATGATAAAAAGACTTACTGAGGCTGATGTAAAACAAGTTACCAACTCCCGGCAGGATTTGAACCCACATCTTGCGGCTTTCTAAGCCCCACGTATTAACCGTTCTACGACAGGAGTTTGCTAGGTAACTTGTGGTTTTTGTTTACATTTTCATCATCCTTCTAACATTTGCAGAAATGAAAATGATTTTGATTGATATAACCTCCCAAAAACCCGAGCGACAGCTTACTGGAGTATTCCAAAAAAGTAAAGCTTAGTATTTTCTTCCTCAAGGTCGATCTATACTAAAGGAAACCGTGTTTCCTCTCTTGAAGACTGTTTGGCTTCAACTCGTTTCATCACGTTGTGTAAAGAGGAATTTGGTGAACTCATATTCACTTTGCTAACTTAAAAATGTATCTAGGTCAAATGACAGGCTGCCTGGCATGCCAAGGTGGACTCGAACGTGAAGATTGTTGCCAGTGCTAACTCATTAGTACACGCTCCTTTATTTTAACTCAGAATTAAGTATGACCGAGGTTCAAAACATAGTTCGATTCCATTAAGTAAAAGTTAGGTACTCTTTTTCCTCCTTGCGGTGGTTCAAAACAGAGTTCGAACTGCGAACTCAAAATTGATCCCATTTTTATCCTTCGGCGAGGGAGCAAAACTGAGTTCGACCTTATGAACTAAAAATTGAACTCTCTTTGTTGGACTCAAAACACTTAGCGAGTTCACTTCGAACCGGAACAGCAACCAACGAACACGACGTAAAATTTTGTCGTTCCAGAACAATAACCGGAAGGAACTTTTGAAGATTGTCCACCGTGTCAGCGTAAAATTCTGTCCGCCATTGTCATCATATGGTCAGCAGATTGGAATGTCCGGAAACTTCCGGATGTTATTTACTTCCCGTGGGAAGTAACATCCGGAAGTTTTCTTTGACCGGGAGTGTCAAAACTTTCCACCGCTCTGTAATTGCAATGCAATGTACCGGAACAGCAACATCCGGGTACAGAAAAATTTAACCATCCTTTAAATCCCTGAAAATAAAGTACCCTCGAATTAAAAGGATAAATCTGAGTTCGGCTGCCGAACTTAGTATTGAGTATGCCTATCAGAACTTAGTTTTGCGATTGCCCAGCCGAACTCAAAGTTGAGGGCTGCCACTGAAGTGCTGTTTTGAACCAAAACTATTTCATTTTGAGTTTAAAAAAAGGAGCGTGTATGGCTCTGAAAAGAGCCGTTTGATATGGCAACTTGCAACGGGAGCAAAGTGTAGGAGCAGCGAGCACAATTAACACGTTCGTCACCACGGCACCCATATTTGGGTGACGGGTGTATTTCCTGGGGGGCCCCGTCACATCAAAAAGCGTGTGACGCTCTCTTACATGAATTTTACCGCTCAGAATCGCAACACGTTTCAAATATGGGAGTTCTCCCTCTTTGCTTTTACTCTCTGAAAATTTCTTTGGGCCCGGCTAGTAAAACTACCAAAATGAGCGTGGCGACGAACGTGTTAAACATTCACTTTCTAGATTATCATAACGTTTATTTTCTCTCTACACACTACGAACAAAAGTTTCTTTGCGCCAAGCAACCGGCTCCGTCCAAGCACGATGCTGTTCTCTCCTTTGGTTTCTCTTCCTTCGGTTCTGTTCTCCTTCGGTTTCTCTCTCACTTAGATGTTGTCAAAGAAATAATCGACTCGGGCACAGGGTTGCCAGCATTTTTTTTTTTCAAAAATCAGGGAACTGATGAAATAAAAATCAGGCAAAATCAGGCTACGTTTAAGTAACGGAAATTTCGCTCAACATGATGAACTTTTTTTGGTCATCGCTCCACATTTTCACTCTAATATATGTATTGAGCCTACTTGGTAATAATTCTACTTAATCAAAGCAATCGTAAGTTTCCCTTTGATTCATTGCTTCATCCCTCAGATTATTTTATCAGAACATTCCAATACTCTTAAATCAATAACTTTTTCGTCAAAATAATCTGTCAGTGTTGCTAGTTTCTTTTCATAAAAACTCTTTTTGGAGAGTTAGATCTATTATCACAGAAAACAGACGTACAAGCTCGAACAAAAAACCGTCAAAAAAGTGTGAAAAATTTCAAATGCTATCACCAAAAAAAAAAAACGTTAGAAATTGACTGCAAACAGTGCCATCTATTGCGCCGTTCAAGAGTTACAAATCAACTTTAAAGTGCCCAGTTTTCGAAAAAGCGTAATCGTAGCCAAAAAAAAAAAAAAAGTTCAAAAAAGGTGTTAGGATTTTTACACAAGTTTCGTGGGCTAGCTTGTACGTCTGTTCTCTGTGCTATTATCTCGCTACTCCTATCGCTTTGCCTTCTTGGAGAGAATCGTTGCCAGAGAACTTTCCAGTATGTTTAGTAAAATTTCATTCGCATTGCTTGAGATAGAAATATATAAGAAAAAGCAAAAAAAATGACATCCCCGAACTAATTTTTGTGTTTTTTCATAAAAAATTAGAAATCAAAACTTGTGTACCTAAATCTTTTTTCAAAATTCTGCAAAAAATCGGTTTTCCGTTTTGACCATAAAGGAAACTTTTTAGACTACAGGGTTTTTGAAATTCGAAAAAAGTTGCAACACGGCACACCCTGAATATCGCCATTTTAACCGCAAGTGTTTGCTTTTAGTCGCACTGGATCCTCTAGCAGAACCAGTTCGGTGGGTGGCACCGCCTTAATTTTTCTCTATTTTTAACGACTTTAAATCCAAGTATTTTTGGATATGAAGAAAGGTTAGATTGACAGAGATGTTAAAGAAGATAAAAAAAAACTTTTTATTTGGAAAATTCTGAAAAAATCACTGAAATTAATAAAAATAAATCTCATATAAATTTTGCAAAACTTTGATTCATTCCATCCGATAAATGTGGGACTTTCGAAGGCCAATAAGCCATGGGCGTAAACATCTGTAAGGCTTAAAAATAACATTTCCACTCAACCGCAATTTTGGACTTTTGCTTATCGCAAAAGTGTTAATTGGTTCTTTCCGTATGCATGAAAGGGGAGACAGGTGGTATAATCTAGCCCGGACCCAGCAGGGCCCGAGCCTTGAGTTGAGTGATAGACGTCAACGAAATCTGATGGAACTCTGGACCGATTCCTGGCGTTTTGGGTTTGTTTGTTCGATTCTGTCCATCATCAGCTCTCCAAAAAGGAGCAACCGCCATCATTCGAGATTTGTCCGGCATCGGTTGACAGACGGAAGGGATCGTCGCAAGATTTGACTTTTGAATTAGGATAATGATTCCCAGAATGAAGCTTTTGAGTTTGAAGTGATAGAATTGGGCGGATGCCGAGAAGTTTGTATTGGGGGAATCTCGCACATACCAAACTAAATAGTTCTTAGATTCTGGCATCAGATTTACAGGGGTGGTTATCGCATTTTGGTAGATAAAACCAGGGGATATTGGGAGTTTGGTTGGTGGGCTGCTTTTGTCACAGATTAATTACAGCTATTGACTTTCGAGATTGGAAGCCCCCGCCTGGTAAAAAGCGACCCGGAAATCCGGGGTCACTGCTTTATGGAAGCTGCCTCCGGGACCATTAAATTGCATTTTAATGGCTTTCTTCCGACATTGGAGCCATAAATCTCGCCGGGATAGTTCGGGATAGGTTTGGTCCAGTGCTCTCGAGGATCTATTAGTTGCATAAAATGCGACCAACTGCTAGAAACATCTAATATTCATAACTTTAATTAGGGGGCCACTCATTAGCAAGCTGACAACTGAGAGATACAAATGATAGCAGCACAAAAACACATGCTAGCAATTAAATTTGTTGGACTAGAGTGTCCCCGACCTCCCCCGAATCTAGTGTCTAGTTTTTAGTTGCTCTAATGCCTTCGGATTTAACTTTTGCTAGCGTCCCATTAATATGTAGAACGTTGGGTTGCCATTCGGTTTTATCAATGCACCTTTAATTGTTTTCGAAGCTCGTCGGAAAGACGCGTAGCGCATTGATATTTATTGCAGTTTGCCAAATCTATTTCGCCACGTAGCAGATCGAAAATCTTCTGCCATTATTGGAATGCTTCCTACTAAGCATTCTACGCTGTTGTGTTACAATGAATGTAAATACCAGTTTTCCAGATAAAATGCAACCCTTTCAATTTCAGACGGAACACGCCTCAAGAGGGAGAGGTGCTTTCGATTCGACATTGAAAAAAATACTGAACTTGCGGTTGTTTCAACATTGGAGTGATTCATTTTCGACCATTGATCTAATAATATAATTATAAACCTACTTAAAAAACTACAGAGAAGATGATTTCTTTAATTATTTAATTTATAAATGTTTGTTTTTTTTTCAATTTCAGGTAATAAGTCATTTTCATGCTGTTCTGGATTCCAATTCGTTCAGGTAACTGTTCAAACATAATGTAGAAGATGTTTTTATTTCTCGCAACAATTACCTACACTTTTTTTTCATAAGGTTTTATGCTTCATCGGAATAATAAAATATGATTTATGACTCTTTTTACTTCACAATAAAATCTTTTTTTAACCATTATCTATTAAGAGACTTTCCAAAAAAAAAATACCAAACAGACAATCAAGTCCTCTGTGGAGCAGGCCGACGCTAGATCGACGAGCCACAGCGGTTTCGCCATAACGATATCTCTTGAAAAACTACGCTACATCTGGCAGGCACTTCATGCCATAAATTTCGTCGTTCATGTCCAGTCCGGAGCAAAAGAAGAGTGGTTTCGACATTCCTTTCTTGCTAATTGTCATCCGCAGCACAGCAAAGCTGTTAAAATCTTCGACATGTTTACATTCGTTGCTAAGATTATCAATAATTATCTGGGTAAATTGCTAAACATTTATTATTATGTAATCAGAAATAGAATTTCATTTCGTTTACTGCGGGAGGAATATTCCAGGACTCACATTCGTATTGAATAAGTACACCCCAAATTCAGCCTTTACTCCAATCATGAGTTCTGAATATTTCAACGTCATTGGCATAAGATGTAAGCAGGCATAAAAACAGCATCTCGTTTCCAATTCTTTTTCTCATCATAAAAATGCAAGAGAGCGCTAGATTTTGCTCTCATAGCCTTCAAATCGTCGGTCAATATTACTAAATTTCCATCTGGTTTTAAGCCTTCTGGATGAACTGATGGTTGCAGAGAGAACATGACGACGATTTTCTCACTTATAGCCCGCGCGGGAGCAAAATCATTTCAAAATTCACAATCATGGCGGGCTTTCTATCATTTCCTATTTAAATTGACTTTAGACAACGTTTTATACTATCTTTTTACTATGCAGTTGGAATTGCGATTCGCAACACCATTGAACACGACTTAAGTTACCATTTCTGATACGATTTCATGTTTGCAGGTGGTGCAGACCAGCTTTGTCTTTCTCGGTCGTACCACGCAGATCGTATAACCCGATTTAGTCCCGCCCAATGCGCATCGGAAGACGTCGCTTGAAAATTGCTGAGTGCGCTGACCGCGGCACAAATGTCCGGCCTCGTTAAAAGAGCCAGATACTGCAAACATCCTAGCAGTTCCTTGAATAGAACCCACCTGAGAAATTTTTGCTATTAATAGTCTCTTGAAATATCCTTTCCCAAGAAATAAATAACCTTCCAAGTTCGGTCTTCATCCAGACCAGGCTAGCCACATTTTTTTCAACATAGAGAACTAGAGTTAGCTCTCCAGCCCGAGATTGATAGATGAAACAGTCACTTTTCAGCGAAATGAAACCGAGTTTCTTTAAAACTTCGTCGAATCATTTGTTCCACGATCTGCTAGCTTGATTCAAGCCATACAAGCTTTTCTGCAGTCCGACGAGTTGTGCATTAACCATTTCGTCGTTCGGAAGTCTCATTTATACCTCTAACTTAAGTTGACCATTGAGGAAAGCTGTTTATACATCCATCTGGTGAATGGTTGAACTTGGCTGGTTAGCAAAGTACAAGATTATACGAAAGCTCTCCATTTAGGCAACGGGCGTAATTGTTACATCCTAGTAGATTCCTTACTAATCTTGCTTTGTATCTTCCGTCTTCTTTAATCGAAAACACCCATTTCGATGAGATCGTTTTTCGTTCTTTGGTCAAGCGCTCGACCGTCTTCCAGGTCTTGTTTTCGTTCAGGCCTTTCAATTCTTTGCTGATGGCATTTTTTCCGCTTGGGCCAGTAATTTCTTGTCTTCAACTGGTCGATAGTTTGTGGAAAATCGATATTATCGGTTGATAGTGTAAAATTTTGGCGCCCTTCTATTGCGCGTACTACGTCTGATCGGCGAACTACAAAAGGGAACCGGTTGTTACCCAAACTTCCCTTCGCTGTCAATATGGCTGTCAAGATCTTGATCATAAACAGATTCATCAACGTTATTCACGTGATGTTCTTCAATTGAATCTTCATCGACAACCACGATGATTTCGGACTCGTTTTCAACATTCTCGTTACCCACGAAGTTCTCAGACGCTTCTAAACTATTTGCTGGAGGTTCAAATTCAATTTTGACTTGCTGGACTTGCTGGTTGCGAAATTGTAAAATGAACAAAATCATCAGACTACGCTACGGCGTATCTCTTCTATTATACGTGAGAACAAGTAACCTGTAGCCCTTGTTTGCGTAACCCGCAATGATAAGTTTCTTTGACTTTGGATCCAATTTCTGCCTCTTCCCTCTAGGTACTAGAGCATACGCATTGTAGCCAAAAAATGCGTAGATTGCTCAAGTCAGGCTTCTTGCCATACCATATTTCGAATGGCGTCTTGTTATCCATAAGAGCTTGTGTGGGCGATCGATTTGTGAGATAAGCTGCGCAGAACACAGCTGCTCCCCATATAGATTTCGGAAGATTGCATTCGTAGAGCATTGCTCGTACTTTCTCCATCAACGTTCTGTTGATTCTTTCGCTCACGCCACTCTGCTGAGGAGTATACGATACTGTTAGAACCAATTGGACGTCTTTTGCCTTGCAAAATTCTTGAAAATCTCCTCCAACGTATTCAAGGCCATTATCGCATCTAAGTTTAGCCAACTTTTGATTAAAATGCGCCGTTGTCATCGCTTCCAACTCCTTTAATTTTTCAAAAATCCTCGCTCTTGTATTTCATTAGGTAGATTACTTTGAAATGTGAGTAGTGTTCAGTCCGACTAGTCGACTGAATACACGAATGAGCTGTGAATAGAATACCGCACTGAGAGAACAAGACAGCGGTTCTCGCTGAAAGCGCCGAGAAAGTTCTACGCGGTTCCATCTGACGCAAGCACGTGATTGTGTGCTTGCTCGTCAGCCTATTTAAAGGCGCGCCGGAAGTCACTCGATATCAAACCGTCAAGATGGGACGGTAGTGAAAAGTGTAGGGGAAAACTGTACAAGACGCACCAGCGGGGTAAGATGGCCCATGTCATTCTTTTTCAAATATACACTAACCTACGGCTTCGAATGATGTTTTTCTTCTTTTTTATTGTAGCTAACAAGCTTTTTCATCATTCAATAGATAAAAAGTTCACAAAATCTACTTTAGTTCTTAGAAACAGAGGAATTAATAGAATCAGCGTGAAACTTGTAATTTTTCATAAGTAACATATAAGGTTTTATGGTAAAATAGCCTGCGCAATCTGACCAAGCTACAGCTTATCGTTTTACCACTCATGTGCACTTCCGGAAGACTATAAATATTTTGTTGTATTTTATTAACTACCTACAAATTTTATCAAAAATCAATCATATCAAAATTGGGGCAGAATGCCCACAAGACCACGTGTTTTACGCTCAAATTTTGAATGCTGTTAACTTTTGAGAAAACCCGAATATCAAAACAAAATGCCATTCTTTTTATTTGCTGACTCCCAAATTACGATAACAATGCATAATTATAACAAATTTCGTCCTTGTTCGAGTTAAAACGGTGCACCTACATATATTCGATTCGAAAAAAATATCGGCCGTCATGTTTGCTGCGATATAACTATATCAGTCAAAAAATTGAACTTCGTTGCCTACTTGAAGGCGTTTTATTTATAAGGATATTGAAAAGTGTATTTTGAAAAGCGAAATTTTCGATGAGTTTAGCAATACTAAATGGTTTTTAGCCAAAGAATGGTAGTTTACAAAAATACGATGAACATGTAATTAAACATTTGGTGTTTCAATGATTACATTCCGTATAATCATTGTTCTATTTCTTACCACCCTTCCCGTTTGGTGCGTTCTGTCCACTAGTTTTGGCATTCTACCCCGCGATTTTTTTTCTGGCTGTTTTAGTTTTTTACAAAAATATAGTCAAAATCGAGTTTTTATCATATTTTTTCTTTTCGATAATACGTAAATTTTATCCTTGAATCGTCGTCAACTTTCAATTTGGTTCTTAAATGATTGGTATCGCTATAAATAGCAATTATGCTTAGCTGGTGCGTTTTGTACAGTTTTACCCTATATAATTTGTAAATAATAGAAATAAGTGAAGAGAAATAAAATAGTATAAAAATGTAAAGAAAGGGTGACTTGTGCTTTTTCGCTGCTTCGTTCCGTCGCCTTGCTCCCGTGTCCAGCTGCCACAAACGGCTCTTTTCAGAGCCCCTCCATCTGAAAGAGTTTGGATCTCGGTCAACCAGGCGATCGAGATATCCCCGAGCCTTGGCCGCCAGGCAGCGTCAAGAGGACCTGCCTCCACTGATGGGACAATCATGCGTGGTTGTCTCTTCAGGTCCAATCCCACGAGGGGAGCCGACGATCAGTGGTTGTTTTCCCAAGCGCTCACGTCGACCCGGCCTTGGCCCCCAGGCAGACAGTCTGCGGACCTGCCTCCACTGTTTGGCAACCACCAGGGGTTGTCAAAGCTTAATCCCAGAAGGGGAAATGGCAAGCAGTGGTAGTTTTGCCAAGCGCCGCACCCACAGTCCACCAATGGCTTTTCATGGCCACAACAAGTAGTCATATATCGATGACCATCAAACGTGGTTTCTTCCATGTATCCGTAAACGTCAGAGTGCACTAATTCAAGTGGCCTACTCGACCTCGATATTAGCAGACTCTTGAACTTTTTGCTTGACTGTTTTCCAGCTTAACAGCTTGTTGAATGTTGCGACGCAAAAATCTACTCCTTCTACCATCTTCTTTGTCATAAGTGTGGCTACAACAGCATTGCTTAGATGGCCAAGTCTTCTGTGCCATTTATCAAAACCTAACCGAATCTTTCCTAGAAAAGCCTTAGCCAATTTCAGAGAATGCAAACCATCAATAACTGACCCTTGAAAAATTACCTTGAGAAATGATCCTTGAGACGTGACCTTACCATCAGAAAAAGTAACCCTTTTTTCTTTAGAGGTAGCCTTTCTAACTGATAGGAGTATTGTCTCCAGATTAGGAACAAAAAGAACATTGTACAATTTAATTTTCTTTATTTTACCATTAACCATGGTTTTTAGCGATACAGTACCTTTTTGATTCGCCTTCACTGACTCACCAGTTTTGGCTGTGGACAGCTCAATCGGTTTGGCCAGCTTCGAGTTGTCCTCCACAAATCTCTCGGCAAAGACCATGTGAGTCGCTCCAGAATCCACCACGAAGCGAAAACGCCTTTCGCCATTCGTAGTGGCCATGATGGCAACCTTCCCTGACCGTTTGCCTTCTGCCGGTTTCCGTCAACCTGCGGAGGAGCCAACTGCAGAATTCCGCCTGCCTGCGGAGATGCGACCTTCAAAGTTGTGCTCGCCTTCGAGATTCCGCTGACCTGCGGGACTCTCAGCTTGCGACCTGCACCAGCTGCTTCGCCAGGAATGGCGACGACGCGCCGCACTTAGGGGACCAAGACTGCTAATGGCCCATACACACGCCTCTTCTGCCTACTTACGCTTCACGCGGGCAAACATTGTGTGAGCGCTCCCTTTGTCACGTCTGGACCCGTTTTTCTTAGCCGCTTTCAGCTTGGGACAACGCAACTTGAAGTGCCTCTTCTCGCTGCACCCGAAGCACCGACTGTCTCCTTTCTTCGTCGCAGTCCACAAACTTACTTACTTACTTGGTACCGCCTCGATTCTCCGGCGCATAGGGTCGTGGTAAAAGACCTCCACTGTTGACGATCCGGAGCCAGCGTCTTCACTTGGTCCCCATCGAGATTCTCGTCTACAGTTCGGATTTGGGTGGCTAGGCTTCGCCGCCACGAGCTTCTGGGTCTGTCTCTTCTTCGATGTCCTTCTGGATTCCATTCAAACGCCTTTCGACGAATCTCGTTCTCGTCTTTTCGCTGCGTGTGCCCAATCCGGCGATGTAGTTCCTCGTTTGAGATACAATTGCCAGGCCACCAAGCACGGATGATACTTCGCAGGAAGCGATTCACAAATACTTGCAATTTTCGCGTCATCACCACATATGTGCACCAAGTTTCACACCCGTACAACAATACGGATTTGACGTTTGAGTTAAAGATCTTCCGGAGACTCGCAAACGCAAATAGGGCCTTTCTGAGCCGGGTTTAGATGTCTTTCCTGGTACCACCATCAGGCGTTATCTGGCTACCAAGATACTGGAAGCACTCCACTTTCTCAACTTGTTGCCCAGCTATCATGAAACGGGAGGGATTTCCTGTGTTAATCTCCATCGACTTGGTCTTTCCGACATTAACTTTGAGACATGCTGCCTTGGAACTTTCGGTGCGGTCGTCGAGTTTGCTCTGCATATCTGGTTGTGTTTGGGCGAGCAAAACAATATGGTCAGCCAGATCAAAGTCGTTCAGCTGCTTCATTGTCGAAGGATTTCACGGCAATCTTTGGTTTGATCTACAGTCAATCGATGTCAAGATCTCATCCATTACGATGAGAAAAGGCAACGGGGATTAAATATATCCTTGTCTCACTCCAGCCGTTATCTTCAGCAAGATTGGCTCAGACAAGACACCGTTGTGCAAGACCTTGCACGAAAATGCCTCGTACTGTGCTTCGATGAGATGGACTAATTTATCTGGGACTCCTCGTCGTATTAGAGCAGCCCAGATGTTTTCGTGGTTCAGTCTGTCAAACGCTTTTTTGAAATCAACGAACACCAGTAGGAGAGAGTTTTGGAATTCGTTGATTTGTTGCAGTATTGTTCGTAGCGTTGTGATGTGTTCCACACATGATCCGGGTAGGAATCCAGCTGTCCGCAAAGCGTTGTTTGGTACCGCTGGCTCACCTCGATGTCGGCTTGATGCCATGTTGGTTATCTATAGGTGGGGACAGGACTACCCTTGCACGAGTGTGAGAATCAGTTTTTTCAATGTTTTGATTGCTACGTCACAATCGTTCATGAGCGTCTCGACGTCGAAGTCGCTATTCGTCGACGACATGCAACGTTTCATGTTATTTAAAAAATCACAATCAAAGCACCCTTTTATTTACGCTTTTTCTTCCTGACGCTCAGTACGGTGACGCTATGAGTTCTAAATAATAAACAACTTTATTTGCGTCCCAAACATTTCTCCTAATAAGTTTCTATGGCTACGTTTGGACGCCTTATATTTGACTCCATGATGGCGTCGCGTTACGTCATAATCGTTCATAAACAACTGTATGGATACAACGAACTAATACTAAAGTTTTTGGTTGTCCCCACCTATAGATAAATCACATAGGGCTTGATGTAGTGCTGGTGTTTTTGAGGAGCTTAAATAGCATCCAGGAACAACCACTTGATGTCGACTGTCGACCTTGAGTTCAGCTCCTTTGGCGGCAGAATAGCCAGCGCACCATGAATATGGCTATAACCTGGTAGTATTTTTGGAAGCAACGAGTGGACCTTTTCGCCTCTGCTCAGGTTCGCTCCCATCCGGTCAATCTACCATATGATGAGGTCGTACTCATAAAAAATGACGACAGTGAGTCGACCTATTATTCATAGGGAGATTTTTTTGTCGCTCTCGCATTGCGATGATTAGGTCTCGGAGTAGGAGAGGTAGGAGTCTCATAAGGATGTCAATGACGTCTTTTATAAATTTGACTACAACAGTTTTGTTCAGCACATTGTTGTTGATGGCTATCACAGGCTCGCTGTGACCTCCTGTTCCATCCGCCTCTGGACCTTACAGCTCTGGCTTCTTACTCCTCGATGTTCTCCAACGGCAGCGAGTCCATCTATTCCGTCGGAATCCGGACCGGGTGTGGGAATGCTTCAGCCTGGCTAGGCGTCTATCCATGCACATCGTCCAAGTTCTAAGGTAGCTGCTGGCCTCCGAGGGCTGGTTACCACCAGCAGTTGGTTAACCACCAGCTCCGCCTACTGCGATGCACTCTTCGAACTTTGGGTTTGTCATCGCAATCCAAAAATCAGTTAATATGAGAAATCGAAATTACAGTTAAAGTCAATTAACCACTGGTCCCATAACCTGTTGTGATATCAAATAAAAAAGAATACTATTTGTATCGGAAACGGATATTTTTTTTTGGGATTTTAAACCGATTGGTTCATTCATCTCCATAAGTTGATAATATAATCACATTTACTATCGTCAAGTCATGTATAGAGATCAGGTTACAATAGTGATTGATATATGCTTGGATTATCCATCCGTCATATAGGCAATCGAAACCCGGATCAGAAAAGCCCGATTTGCGTTTGCGAGTCTCTGAAACATCTGGCGGTCACGCCAGATCTCTCTACGAACTAAGATCCGAATCTTCAACTCAAACGTCAAATCCGTATTGCTGTACGGGTGTGAAACTTGGTGCACATATGCGGTGACGACGCGAAAACTGCAAGTTTTTGTGAATCGCTGCCTGCGGAACATCATCCGCGCTTGGTGGCCTGGCAACTGGATCTCAAACGTTGAACTTCATCGCCGGTGTCATCAAAAGGCGCTAGAAATCGAGATTCGGGAACGTAAGTGGAGATGGATTGGGCACACGCTGCGAAGAGATAAAGACGAGATTTGCAGAGAGGTGCTTGACTGGAATCCAGATGGGCATCGAAGAAGAGGCAGGCCCAAAAGCTCGTGGCGGCAAAGTCTAGCCGCTGAAATCCGCACAGTTGACGAGAACCTTGGCTGGCAGCAAGTGAAGACGCTGGCTCCGGATCGCCAGCAGTGGAGATCTTTCATCTCAGCCCTATGTGCCGGTCAATCGGCGCTGGACCCTTAGGTAGGTTAGGATATAGGCAACACTTCACTAATGATTTCCGATTTGTTCATCTGGCAACAATTCCAGCAAACATTACAAATTCGCTCTTTGCCGATTCTAGAACAATAGCGTTCTCTCTCACTTGCGACTTTCTGTTATTGTTTACATTTTCCACGCGGTTCGTCAGTACGGATCAATCGCCGCGGTGTAAACATCGTGGAGTTCGGTCGTCGCTAGTGTAGCTCAACAAATATGTTCTTAATACATTGGGTTTTCCAGAAGTAATAATCTTTTATGAAAGTCCTACCAAAAGTTAGAGCAGCGAAAATTTCAACAGTGTCAAATTTAATATCTACTATGGGGTTAATGTTATTGACGGGACGGGTCCAACCATTGAACTAAATAAATGTTGAAAATTTTCTTATTTAGGTAGGTACCTACTTCCAGTTAATATTGACAGAAGTAACCGTATAAATTTTTATTTTGCACCAACCTAGGGAGTAATTTTCTTATCGTTCTTCTCGCAGCAACAGCAGCTGCATCCATCAACTTCTTTTCGCCCACAGGTACGGTATTGTTTTCTTTCCCGATCCGTAGCCAATCCCGGAGGATTTTCCCGTTTTTTTTGTCTTGTTGCTACTTCCGGTCCTTTCTTATGTAACAAACGTTACCGTGGACGCCCATCCCGTTTTCCCTGGTTCGGTTTTCACAGTCCATAACGTTTCGGTGCTTGCTGTAGCTTGAGAATGGTCCCACAATACCGGATCTCTGCCGGCTTCCGGGGAAAACCTTCGTCCCGAAAAACAAGGCACCATCCGAAGCGACCGACCAACAGTTCGTTGATTGTCACGTTTCTAATACACGTTTCGTTGGGGCTTTCACGTACGACACGAATGTCATGTATCTCGATTTCCGCAGTGCATGTTTTATTCCGAGGCGGTTTTCTTGTATGAAGGTATCCCCCTTGCACTCCACACCGCCAAAAGGGAGATCCCTTTCGAAAATTTTCTGTCCTGACTCCCGAGGAGGAAAATTCGCCCAGCTCCTAGCGTACAAAACCGCTGACAATTCTTGACGCTCGCTTCTTGGTTGGCGAAATAAAACAGAAGACCAAACAAAGTTGGAGAAAAAACATAAATGTAGGTAGCTACAATAGGTATCACAACCAGGCAACGACCAAACCAAACCAAACAAACACGAAACATTATATTTCGGCGATTTTTTATTTTATAGCCGCGTCGAACATGTTTTAAGAGGTTGCAAATTGTTATGGGGTAGAAGGATTGCCGGAGGTTTTTTTTCGTAATGTTTTTGTTTCCTTTTTGATATTCTAATGGGAATAGGGTTTCTTCTTTTCTGGGTGGCTGGGCTGATTTTTTGGTCCCACGCTCTGAGATGACAACGAATGGCTGCTGCATGCATGGAATATGTTAATAATTGAGCTACTACCGGGGTGAATTTCGATGTCTGCTGACTGAATACAGGCGTAACATTGCTTCATCTATCTTAATAAATTCTTGTAAGTTCTAAGCTCAATCTTTGAAAAAAATACAAAACAATGAGCTTTTCTTAAATGTCGTAACGTTAATGCTGACTTTTTGTTTAACTTAAAGTGATTTTCTCTATTCTTATTTTAAATCCACTATGTAGCTCTTTCCTACAGAAATGATTAAAAACTCTCGTAAAGCATCACAATGACGTACAGTGTGCTATTTTAGTGTTTTTCACCAGCTACATAGTTTTCTTTGAATCCCCTCATATCTACTAGTCTGTCTCTTATTTAAACAAAAATTAAACTTGTCTACGAATTAATATACTCTTTAAAATTTTGCTTAAAGACCATCTTTTCACTAATGAGGAAAAAAAAACTAGAATCAACATCTGAGTGCGCCCGATAAAGCTAGATAACTCAAAAACTCAAGCTGAGTTGGAGACGATATGTCAGGCGGCGACGAAAGAACCGAACGATGCTAGCTGAAAAATCGGTCAAAGCGAATAAAATCCTTCTGGGAAACGGAGACGTTCCTTCTAGCTAGTAGTCAGTAGCCAATGTCTCGGCAGGTTCCGCTCAAACCGTTTCGAGTCCCTTTTTACTGATCCTTATGGGGTAGTTAGGGACAATTCTTCCAGTAGGAAAGAAAGGCTATAATATTACCGAAGAAACTTTCTGCTTATAAGAATCGTTCTGAACCAAAGTACTCCATTCTCATCCAACAAGCTTGCTCCCCCGGACGACGCCAAACGGAAATGCATCCGATGCACATCGAACGGAAATCGTAGAAAAAACGATCCTTTCCTCTACAGCTTTTCTTAGAGGGAAGCATTATTGGACTCACACCCCCGAACCGAAACGGATCCTAGCCGGACGGATCGGCCGGACATCCTGCACTTCTTCTTCGGGTGTAGGTGTAGGTGTCATTTTTATTTTATTATTGCCAAATTAGTCCTGACAGGTCAAAAGCAGCTGCTGCCATTAGCACTTGGCCTCGGACGATGTCCGGTTGGTCTTCTTGGACGATGGCTGTAGTTTTTTTTGCTTCTGCATTTTCTCGTAACAGTCATGACGTTGGAAAATATATAATTGTGACAAATCATTGCGACGACTATCTGGTTTGGTTGATTCTGAAGCTTAGTGTAACCAAGCTTTTTTTCTTGTGGTTTTTGTTGTCTATTTCGTTATAACATCTTTCTATCATTATTTTTTTAAATAACTACATATATTTGAGAACTTTTGAACTCAAATAAGATATGTATGAAGTATACTAAAAGTATCACTCCCGAAGGTACTGAGCAGCAAATTAAAAAAAAACATGGCCAGGCAGATTACAGAATAAACGAACGGGAAGCAGAAATAGAGTTGAAATTTCAGCACCTTTTTTCTCAGAAGTCAAGATTACTAACTATTCAAAAAGTTGATCTCATACCTCATGTATCTTAGATATGAGGTTTTATTTATTACCTAACAATTTGCGCCATAGGTAATCAGATTTCCACCAAAATTTTTATTAAGTTCGATTTTTTCGACATAAACACATGTGTATTAAACTTTTTTTTAAATTATTTTTTGTATTTTTAAGTCGCAAAAAAGCACCTCTTTTATTTTGAGGAAAATCTGAAAACCTCCGGCGCATGTTATCAGAAAACAAAAAGAAATTCCCATATATTATTCTGTGTTGTATCTATAATATCTTTTTTTTTTTTATTTTTCCTATTTATTTTAGAAACTTTTCGGATGTCAAAAATAGAACCTGATAGAAAAATAACTGTATATATGTACATTAGACCGCTGCCAGTTTTGTATGGAAATTTCAAATTCTTAATTTTTTACACCTCCTATAACTTTTTTTCGTTGTTTTTGCTGCCAGAAATAGCAATACAAATTTCGAAAGCAATCTATTCAATCCTGAATTAGCGCATCGAGTTTTAGTTTTGTATGGAAATTTGTATCAGAAAACAACATTTTTCGTTCAAAAATCGCCATAAATGTAGTGAAAGTTTCAAAAACATCAACAGGGTGGTCACAGAACCGGGAAAACCGGGAATTTAAATTGAACCGGGAAAACCGGGAAAACCGGGAATTCGGACCCAATACTGGGAAAATTTACAAAATGGAACCAAAATTCAGTTTTGGTTCCAAAATCAGGGATTGAACCCAAAATTCAAAACTCAATTTCCAAGTCAGAATTCAACAGTTCAAAAGTGTGTAAGAAGAATATCATAAGTTTTGAAATTCTGACTTCTCTTCAACTAGGGTGATTTGCCAATTGTTGAACAGCTAAGCACATGATTTTGGTTTTTATGCTGTATTTCAGTCATTTCAATCAAATTCACTCGATTTTTTTTGTCGATTGCACTCACACAGGATTGGTCAACAAGATCCAAAAGTTCAAGTGATCGAAAACAGTGACATAAAAATTTAAAAAATCATTTAAAACAGCTTGTCTGTGCCTAATAGTTGCACAGGCATAATTTATATCGTGCCTAATGTTGTCCGATTTTTTCCAATGGTTGAACATTTTAAAAACCTTCTTAAGGCTCAGCCATTATATATTCAAAGAGGCTGATGTTTGTTACAGAAGCTTATTATGAGAACTTAAAGTTCAAATGAAATCCAATTTGGAGGCGGCCCCTTCTGAGGGGGGGGTCTTCCATATAAACCGTTCAATGCACAATGGGAAAATTCGGACCCAAAACCGAAAAAAACATGAAGCCGCCGGTTTGAAAGTCTGGAATATCATTTATCACACGTAAAATTTTTTCAGAAACTCAAATCTGCCACTGAATTTAACCGGAGCCATCTAAGTGAAGTGTTTTTTGACCTTATTTGCCCAGTGTTGAGCTTTTCCTTTATATGTCATACCAACATAAAATTTTGTTTCATTGAACTCCCATAGAAGGAACTGAAAGTTATTTAAAATTTTTTTGAAAGTGCCCATTCATAGGTGAAAGGATAAAAGGACCAATTCTGTTTTGCCCCCCTTTACCCCTATGAAGAAAATGGGATTTTATAAAAAGATTTCTTTAGGACTCATTTGGAAGTCGATCGATTTCTACATAATGAATATCAATTTAAAGCTTAAAAATGGACTCAACCATGCCCAAAAATTCAGATCGTTCGTCTGATTTGTTGAGTATATATTTTCGAAAAAATTATTTATTTTGAATATCTTTTTCATGAAAGTGGGATTATTTATAATAAATGTAACCTCTGAAGCATGTCATAAATCTTCAAGAAACATTCATTTCACATTGCAATCCTTCCAAACAATTTTCTGGCTGAAAAATGGTTTCAAGAAGTTATGACTGTTTATTTTTCTGTTGACATGAAATACAGTTTCTTGTCTCGAAACTTGAGAAACAGGATTTTCAGAACAGACTTTAGATACTTTGCGTAAAATGTTGAGTGAATGGTCGGGATTAAAGATTTCAAAATAATTCTGATAAAAAGTAGTACCTCAAAGTCAAAACAGTTTAAGTGATTTTGACACTTTTCGGACATTGCAAGTTGCTCGACTCAATTTTAATATTTGAAGATAGAAAAAATATTTTCATGGAAATATGAAGTGTCTTTGAATAAACGTTGAATTATCGAAACTAATATTGAGTGCACAAAATATGAAAATTTTGAGTGGAAAATAGTTAATTTGAGCACAGAAATTATTAAAATAATAGTTAAACGTAAATATCCACTTATTTAGCAAAAAAAAGTCATATTAAAAACAATTCGAATTTTTTTTTCACTTGCGTGTAATCAATGAACGTGTTCAATTTTGTATGGAAATCTGTATGCAAGAAGAATTTTTTGCAAAGAAAATCATTCAGAAAATTCAAATAAGCTTGGCAGGAAGTTTGTCTTTGATTAAATACTGATTTTACATATTCTTAAGCTTCTGTTTTTTCGCCAACATGAGGAGATGCTAAGTATTTCACGAAAAAAGTTATAACCATTTCAAAATAATAAATCCTAATCCATTGAAAAGTATTGTAAAATTGCAGTTTTTGCTTGCTGGAGCTTTCAATAATTTCATGACATGGTTTTGCGAAGGTTTTTTAAACCAACAAACTCATTGGCTATGAAAAGCAGTTAATTACGATTTTTTATTATATCCTACGGTTGAACAGCTTTTAAATTAGCAAACAAAACACTAAAATTTAAATTTTTATTTTGAATTTTTTGTATGACAGCGAATATCATTTCTGAATCACAAGTTAGGATTTATTTTTGTTCACATGAAATGAATTTCAAGAACCAAAAAATATTTCAAGAATCAAAAAATATTTCAAAACCCAAAAAATTAAGTTTTTGAATTTTTAGCATATCTCTGGTGATTTTTGAATAAAAAATTTGATCTCCCATACAAATCAATACACGTTGCGCTAATTCAGGACTAATCTATTGAGTCCTGAATTTTCCAAAAAATTTATTGCTATTTTTGGCAGTAAAAACAAGCAAACAAAGTTTTTGTAGGAATACAAATAAATAAATTTGAAATTTCCATACAAATCTTGCAGTTGACTTATGCACAACAATGGGACAGAAGGAGATTGAACGGGCCAATTGTTGCACGATCTGATGTTTTCTCTGGTTATGTATGAATCGTTATTTTTTTCCAAAATCATAATGTTAAAATTGTCCAACAAACGTTTCGTACAGAAACCCGATACGAAAAATGCTTTTTGAACCTTATTTGCCGTAGAAGGAATCTTAAGGTTTTGTTTAACAATTAGCACCAAAATCGTGCGAAAAAACATGAAAAATTAAAACTGTGGGTAGATGCATATTTTACATCAGAAAATATCTTAAAACGCCTCAATTCATCAGTGAACATTCCAATTAACATGATTCAGTATTATTTTCGGGAAAAAGTTTAAAAACAGCTGAAATATTGACAATTTAAGTCATGCTGTGCAACAATGGGTAAGGGGACAACGATTGGCAAATCACCCTACCTCTAAATTGAAAAAAAAAACTCACTAATTTTACCGAAACCTAGAGTAAAAATTTGCTTTGAATGAGATGGGAAATTCTAAAAGTAGCTTGAAATTTAATCAAGTATCGCACATCATAACAATTATTAAAAAAAAACTATGAATCATATAAGAGCAAGCAAATTAAAATTAAAATTCGATTGGAAATGTAATAGATGCTTATGTTTTAATTTTCCAGCGAAAGCGTTTAATTTAAGAGTTAAACACAAGACAATCATCTTTATGCACGACACGGTGTTTTTTGTAGCTTAATAATAATAAATTTGACATCGCTGAAAATTTGCTTAGTTAAAAAGGAAACCTATCAAATGCACTGTTTTGAAAATTATCTTTTTTCAATCACTGGTCTTAATTTATCTAGAAAATTTCAAATTACATTTTTAACCTGTTTTCTAACCTGATTCGTGACGAAAATTGAAATTGAATTGAGAAAAATCCAGTGAAAATTTTTCCTTTTTTCATAAGGGTGTGTTCATGTCAATCGAAGACACTATTTTAACTCTTCAACATATACATATGAATTTGTGTTTTGAGTGACGCATTTAAGAAAAAAATTCTTGAATTTAAATGTTAAAAAAACCTATGCCAAAATAACAAAATGTTTGCAATAAGATTGATTATTTTTAGTTTATTTCTTTGCGATTGCAAAAGTCCTCCAAATTTACGTTTTTTTTGTTTGCCTAGGAGGTGAAATTTTTTAGCCACATTTTAAAAATTTTCTAAGATACCTCAACTCGTAGATATCGAATCAATGATCAACTTTTACGAAGATCGCAAATAGTTGAAACTTTTGAGAAAACTGAGGCGTCCTCCAAGTTTATTCTTCACAGTCTGGTGAAATATAAGAATTTAAGGATATTTCGGAAATTTTTTAATCAAAATGAATCAAATATTTTTTCAAAAGCATAATTCAAAAAAAAAATTAAGTCTTCAACCAACATTACAAAATACGTTATACCTCTATTATTAACCGGAACAGTTATCTAATTCTCATAATTTTACCCCGAGAAATTGACACAACTTAAAACTATATGTTGAATAATTTACTGTTATTTTTTTTTTTACTGAAATCAAATCCACATTTTTCTGCATAACAAACTAATCCTCTACTGAATGCAAAATGAAAACGTTAAAAAAAATAAATGATATTTTTTTAATTTTTGATTTTTAATTCCAAAAAGAAGATCCATTTTCAATAATTTTAATTGTTAAAATAATGTACGAAATCAGTTTTCTAAAATTATAAATATAGTTTGTAATGTTTGATAGTACTGAATCATCCTTATCCAAATATTTAAAAAAAAAGTTCGAAACCAAATGAAGCCCTTGGAGCTAAAGGGGTATAAGTGCATAAAAGCATATTTCGAGAAAACACGCTTTGAAATTGTTGTGTTTGGCCATTTTTCATATATTTTTCGAGAATTTGTATTTTTCTTTCAAATGTAAAAGTGTGTAAAAATAATTCTAAAATTACGAAAAAATTACCAAATACAGTTTGAAATATGGAGAATTGTTTGGCATCATTAACTCAAAATCGACCATTTTGTCACTTATACCCCTTTGGCTCTGAGGGTCTCAAATATGGAGTCTAATGCAGTAGAGGATTTAAAAATTTTGTTTTTTAACTTTTTATGGCTGCTACAAAAAATTACATTGTTTCTTTTTAAATTTCTTCCAAAGTTTGCAATTTCAATGTATCAACATGATATCTGTTGACACGAATGCCAAAACGTTGGTAAAGTGTCATAAATAAACAAAAAAAAACATGTTATCTTGAACTCTAAATCCACGAGTCTTGAAGTTCAGATTTTTTTTAAAGAATTGGTAGTTTAATTCAAGTATCACTCAATTTTTACTGCAACATTTAATTTTACTATGCTTTGAAAATCAAAAATAAATGTTTCTTATTTTTTATAGATTTACGATACTTTTGATTTTATTATAGTAAATTTTCATATCATAAATTTTAATTCCTTTTGCAATATTTTTCTATATTCATTTCAAAACTTTAATTCCTCAGTTTAAAAGAAAAAAAAACAATGGGTGGATCTGAATCGAATAATTTATTTAAATTTTGTCTATATCTCAAACTTTGATATGCTGTTGAATAGTCCTCAAAACTGTGAAGACTCTGTAACTTGTTGCCCGTATTTTTTAAACTTTTCAAGTCAGAATTCAAGAAGCAAAAACAATGTTTGGTGAATGGTTTCGAATCAGTTATTCATTGCAACAAGTTGCAAAATTTTATTTTTTTTAGCACGTGTCGTAAATTCATCCAACGAGGCTGAAAAATCGTGTATTGCGACGAGTGGCATACACAATTTTTTGAAAATTTGGAAATCCTTTGAAAATCCATCAATTGACCTACAAGGAGTGCATCTTGCTAGTAACCACATGTCAATGACTATGCAAAATAACTGAAAATTTGTGATGAAGTAGATCGTGGACTGTACTTTTGCAGACAATAAACAATATTAAAATTTATCGTCGTTGAACTAAAACGAAATCGACAAAAACAACAGACAGCAAATTCCCTTGAAAAAGATCAACAAAATTGATCGAAACGTCGGGTATTTCAAAAACCACCGTTGTTTGGTCTACATCCAAGACCGAAAAACCCAAAATAAAATAACTATACATACATAAAAAAATTGTTAACATGCTTTAAAACCCCATAACGATTTTGTTTAGGATGTTTTTTCTCTCATTTATACCTATAAATGTGATGAAAACCTTAAAATAGAATCGAATTCGTCTGAGTGTTCAATTATTTGAGCGTTATGAATCAACCAAATCAATGGAATAAGTTGAAAATTTTGCAATATGCAGCCGAAAATAGACAATCAAAGTCTGGAAAACCTTGAATTTTTGACCGGGAAAACCGGGAAAAAACCGGGAATTTCAAAAAGAAAAAGTTGTGACCACCCTGCATAAACTTAGGATGAAAAATATTTCTTGATTCTTGCAGTACTATTCGGCTCAACAAAGCACAAAGCTAACTTGTACCTCAGAAAAGTTATTTGATGTTACACTAAATTTTATTTCAAATTTTTTTTTTATTAATTTTTACGTTTTTGTCTGCTTATTTGAAAGCTGTGTAACCGTAGGATTGAAATAAAAAATCTCAAAAACTGCTTTCCATTGCCCGAAAATTTATTGATTTATATAACCTTTGCAAAAACATTTCATGCAATCATTAACAGCTCTGCAAGCAAGCAAGCAAAATCTGCAATTTTTTAATACTTTCAATAGCTTCAGATTTTTTATTTTGAAATGGTTATAAGTTTTTTTCACGAAACTCTTAGCTGCTTGTCATATTAGCAAAAAAATGAAACTTAAGAAAAGTCAAAACCAAAAATCAAAGAACCGACTTCATTTCAAGCTTATTTGATTTTTTTGCAAAAATTTCTTTTTCCCTACA
This sequence comes from Uranotaenia lowii, assembly GCF_029784155.1. Classification (NCBI taxonomy): domain Eukaryota; kingdom Metazoa; phylum Arthropoda; class Insecta; order Diptera; family Culicidae; genus Uranotaenia; species Uranotaenia lowii. The sequence goes on from NC_073692.1 coordinate 197,669,177, forward strand.
AATTTCCATGCAAAATTGAAACGCGTTGCGCTAACTCAGGAATCAACCAAATCATCTCAAATTTTACACTGATGCTTGGTGACCCAAAAGGCATCGAAAAAACATACGGGATATTCGTCCAAATATTTTATTAAGTTTTTAATAAAAATAACCAAAGTGATTTTTTCAATTTCCTTCTACTTCTTCCATTTTAATGCCCCTCACGTTTTTGAGTCAATTATTTTCAACAAGATGTTATCAGATGATGTAAATACTACAAGTTCTTTTTCAAGTATAAGACTTTCTGATTTTCAAAATGTCACCAATATCTGAAAGAACATCAGACGAATTGTCACTTCTAAGCGTTTATCACCAAAGAGAATAGGTTCCTGTGAAATCTGGGACAAAATATGTCGAAACAAGTGCCAAGCAATTTGAAATTGAAAGTTCGATATCGTTATAACAAGATATCTTCAAGATAGTTGTTGAAATAACGATGATCTTTAACCTTAAGCATACTATTCTTTCAACCAAACGTATCCACACGGTCGGACAATGCAGGAAGATTTTTCGAAAAAAATAAAAAAATGTGTAAATCTGAACAAATACTAGGCATTAATCTTAAACATCCAAAAGAAAAACGAAAGAAAATAACTTGAAATTTAATGTTTTCAGTGAATCACAGCAGCAGTGTTAATCGTATCCAAGCGTTTAACAGAAATTTATGTTCGTTCTTATTTTTTTTGAACACAAAACCCAAAAAATTCCAAAGAGAAATTTAAGTTTTTTAAGATTCAGCAAATAATCTGAATAAACCCGAATAAACCCCTCAAATTCATTGTTGGATTTATGGGCAAGCCTGGATAATCAAAGTTTAATGCGATACTCGTCATCATCCTCCAGTACGATCTACAGTGAAAGATACACTAAGATGTTTTGCTGAAACTATAAGCTTTTGATGATTGTGTAGCTTATTCAATATTTCTTTTGGACATTTTTAATTTATCCAAAATCATTTAAGAAATTTGACAAGTCTATAATTTAATAGACTTTAAGTTCTTCAATAAACTTTAATATCAAATATTCGGCCTATTCGGCCTGATACTTAGCCCAACTATTCGGTGATCCGAATAATCGGTTTAGCGGTTTTTGGGCGGTATTCGGCCGACCGAATATCTATCTTATACCGATAATTCCGCCTCCAAGAAAGCTCACTATTGGAGTAGAGTCGAATTTGTGGGTGTATGTATCAATATCTCTTTTAGATAGTATTTTTTTTAAGTCACATTGACAGTGTTCATAACCGAACTCGTTTAACTACAGCGATTAAAGTCCTCTTGCAAGTGAAATGATTATCATAAAATGGAGAAGGTATCCGACTATTTGAAAACAAAACAAAAAAAATGAGATTTATTTCGCTAGAGTGCTCTTTCTCCTTTTTGCAGGTACACAATGCTATCGTAGTCCATTTTTGTTTATTCTGGTATGTTAAAATGAATAATAAAAATATACTATGAAACTTTGAAACAACGGCATAAAAACACTTCACCCACCATGTCCAGACCACCGCATCTTGAGCAACTGACCCAAATACAAGGAACAGGCAAAGGCTGGATTTATAACTTTTGTTGGCTGCTGCACATCTGAGGCGTGTCTGCTGGTCCGCGGCAACTTTCTATCTAAGCGCGAGGCAGGAGATATCACCGGGAAGCCGAAAACCGCAAGCCACACGTGTGCGCCTTCACTTTTGGCATATAGTCCTCAATGTTGGTGGCATACTCTGGAATGAGAACGAAAAAAACACGAGAGATAGAAATAAAAAACTGCCCAAAGTTATGACAATGAAATACAGCAAGTCATCTCCCAAATGTGGTTCCCCTGAAGCGAAACCCCGGCAGACTGATAAAAAAAAAATAAAAAGACCTGAAACCAAAAAGTAAGCGCTGCAGAGCCCCAACCGTGAAGGATAAAAGCTGTCGTTTGGAACGGGACTACGGATCCTTATGATGGAAAATAACCGCGGCTCCAACAACCAATCTTAGTTATACTAGCAGCTGCATACCGATACTGGGACGATGCCACTTTTTCCTACTGGATAGTCCAGCAAGAAAAACCCATAACGCTGTTTTAATATTTTTACGACTTTATTAATACCACCATCTAGCTGCAACTTTTTGGTGGTTTGTGAGCTCCCGACTATCATATTCTGTCTGCCACAAAGTGGCGATCGAAAGAAATAAATATTTCAAATGAGTTAGATGCCAGACTACAAAATACAACTGAACTATTTGCAGACATTTATTTTCTTTAAAACTGAAACTGAAATTTTTTTAGTTGGCTTGCTGCATTAAAAACTTGAATCTAAATGGTGTTCACGATGAAATCACCACACACAAAATTGATTCGCAAAATTCGAGTTTTCATCCGATTGCCATCAAATTGTCAGGGATTGAAAAATAACTATAAAACCTCATTTTACCATTTTACTCGTATTTTATTTACAGTCCATACACAAATGCCCGCAACTGTGAATCAACCTGTGAATCAAATGTTTTTTGCATGTAAACCCACACTTTCTTCAGTTCCTCGACTGTCTTCACTACCTTAGGTCGTTTAAGAAGGTGCTGCTTCATAATCGCCCAGTACCTCTCGATGGGGCGGAGCTCCGGAGTGTTGGGAGGGTTGAACGTTTTCGGCACGAAATTTACCTTATTGTTCGCATACTACTTCAGCACATTCTAGGAGTAGTGGTATGAGGCCAAATCCGACCAGAAGATTGTTGGAACGTTGTGGCCCTTCAGGAGAGAAAGCAGCCGCTTCTGGAGGCACTCTTTCATGTACACCTGTCCTTTCAGCGTGTCCTGGGTCACGAAAGGGGAACTCCGCTTCCCGGACGTGCAGATGACTTGCCAAACCAGGAGTTTATTGGCGAATTTGGACATCTTCTGAGTGCGGACATTCTCCGGAACGCTGAACTTATCCTTGGCCGTGAAAAACAGGTTTCCGGGGATCTGTTTGAAATCGGCCTTCACATATGCTTCGTCGTCCATGATGCAGCATTCAACTTTCGTCAGCATGTTGAGGTACAACTGCCTGGTACGGGTTTTGGCGGACTTTTTCTGCTTCTCGTCGTGATTAGGGACCTTTTGTCACATCCCGAACGGAGGCGTTCGAGTTTCGGTCGAAGGCCCCAACTACGTGGTTCTGATTTTTGGTGTTGTACGGAATACTGTTTCCTTCACTTCTGGGCTTCCGATCCGTTGTCAATCGTTCCTCGAACCGCTTTCTCACTCGCGATACCGTGGAAATCGCGATTCCCAACGTTTAGCGATGCGAGAGATCCTTGTTCTCATGATGAATGCGCAAGATTTTATCACGCTGTTCTTTCGACTCTATTTCCGTGAGTTTTGATCACAGGACTTTAAAACTTGCAGGTTGTAAAGAATGCACTATGAGCTAAATCCAACTAAATTTTCATTAATTTCTACCCAACGATTGAAAACTTAAGGCAATTTCATAGTGTGGCAATTTCATCGTGGACGCCCTTTAGACCATACTTCGGCAGGGAAGTCTTATTCGAGCATATGTGCTAGTATTGCAACACTCGCTTTAAAAGTTCCTATTTAAATTAAATGTCACCCTGACCGACTGAGGTCATCTTCACGTCGTTAGCCCGATGAACTACCCTGATAGTCTAATCGTGGTTCATTTCATAGCTTCAAACTCATTCAGCTCGTTAAAATTAGGTTATCATACGTCGATCGTAATTTCCGTCAGTCTCCAACTCCTTTGCAGAGTCGTATGCCAAGTGTTGATGTCATCGCCATCTTCTGCAACATGTTGTCTTGTCTGGTCTGGTCCGCAGCAACACGTTCCCCCTCTTCTATAGGGAGCCAGGTCTTGAATCACCTGGCGACCCTCGTTTCATCTTTACACTCTTAGAGCTTCTCTGAGTAATGAGCTCATTCCTCGCCGTTTCGGACGACTGACATTCGCCTTAGAGGGTTTCTCCGCCTCTGTTTCTTTACTAGTAGCGCTGCCATATAACGCACTTACCATATCTAGGACTGCTATTTTCGCCTCTGTAAAAAGAGCCATAGCCTTTGCAAGCTATGGCTCTTTTTACTTTTTTTTTTGTCCTTGACCTCCTTATGAATGTTTTGCTTGCTCAAATCCAATTTAGTCAAAGCCTTCATTTCTGTAATCACCTCTTTCGGCACAGAATTTACCTCCTTCTCTGGAGAGCTGACATGCTCTCTTCCTTCTTCCGCTATGGAGCCTTTTGGAGTTTCTACCCGGTAGACAGCAAGCTGTCTACCTGGAAATCGTCGTAGACTCCTACCGCCGCAGTGGTCACCCTTGACGTGAAGAACACCTTCAACAGCGTCAGTTGGGCAGCGTGCGTCGTCGCTCATTCGTATGAGGATTCCGGCATATATCTGTAGGATGGTGGAGTGTTACTTCCGTAATCGCCAACTACAGTATATGACCAGTGAGGGACTGGAAACAGTGAGTGTCTCGGCAGGGGTTCCACAAGGATCGATACTTGGCCCGGTATTGTGGAACATCGTCTACGACGAACTGCTGAGACTGCGTCTCCCCACAGGAGTAAGACTTGTGGGATTCGCCGACGATGTAGTTCTCCTGGCATCGGGCCTGTCAACGGAGGAGGTACAGCTACTCGCCACAGTAGCTATCGAGAAGGTGGAAAATTGGATGCGCTCCAAGAGCCTTCGTCTGGCTCACTACAAGACCGAGATGGTGCTGATCACCAACCTGATTTCAGCACAATCAGGGACGATCGCAGTTGGACCGTGCGCAATCGAGTCCAAGCGTGCGGTAAAATACCTGGGGGTGATGATCGACGACCGGCTGAGCTTTACGGCCCACGTCGACTACGCCTGCAAAAGAGCGGCAATGGCGACAGCAGCCCTCTCACGGGCCATGTCGAACAACTCGGCGATCCGTTGCAGCAGAAGGAGGGTCCTGGCGAGTGTGACCTCGTCCATTCTGCGTTACGGAGTGGCAGCCTGGAAGGCAGCCTTGAGCAGGCAGTGTAATCTGCAAAAGCTCTGCAGTATGCAGCGGCTGATGAACCTGCGTGTAATCAGCGCATACCGAACGGTGTCCTCGGTAGCTGCTGATGTTATGGCAGGGGTCATGCCCATCTCGGTCTTGCTAGAGGAAGATACCTCTGCTACGAGCACAGGCACATGCCCGACGTGCGGAAACATGCCAGAGAGAACTCGCTGTCCAACTGGCAGCACCAGTGGGATCCCTAATATCGGATCCTGGATGGATCGAAGACATGGTGAGGTGGATTTCTGCATGACACAGTTCCTGACTGGTCATGGATGTTTCATGCAGTACCACCATCGGTTTGGACACGTGGCTTCGCCATCCTGTCTAACCTGCGGAGACATATTAGAGACACCTGAGCACGTAGTGTTCAGCTGCCCAAGGTTCGAAGAGGTACGTGCTAACATGCTTGCCGCCTGCGGACCTGACACGACAGCCGACAACATCGTGCGGAGGATGTGCGAGGACGCCAATACTTGGCGCGTGGTCAGCGATGGGTTCACCCGGATCATGACTGCCCTGCAGAGGAGTTGGAACCAGCACCAGTCCGCGAACGGTGTAGGTTGACTCCTTCGTCGGGGAGCTCCTGAGTAGTGTGCGTCCGACCCTGGCAGTAAAGCATACAAAGATAAGACAATACCTTCTGCGTATGCCGAGCTGCTAGGTACGTCGCGCGTCTGTGTGTAGGATACCTCCAACGTAACCGTCGCGGAGTATCCGAGTCGAACGCGCTCCCTGCGACGAAAGCTGTGGGGATAAGACAATACCTTCTCCACAGTGGAAATCGTAGGGGGAAGAGTATTCACGCCGCGGAATACTCTCGGGTAGAGTGGTCTCACGTCGCCGTCGGATGAGCCACTCGAGTCGGGTAGGATGACATCACCGTCGGGATTCATCTGAGTCGCAAGCGTCTAAGACCCGTACGTGTGCTGTGACAGGCGCGAGTCTAGGATAAGCTGCTCTCGATTCGGCACACGGCGGGCAAAAACCCTAGGGTTGCCAGCCAAAAAGGGAGGAGGAAGACCGGACCACGGTCGGAGTAGAATGTCCTTTCGGCGGGGGGCATTCGAGTAGAGTGCGTCCGATCCTAGCAGTAAAGCATTCAAAGATAAGACTCTACCTTCTGCGTATGCCGAGCTGTTTAGGTACGTCGCGATCGTTGTGTAGGATACCTCCACCGCCGCGGAGTATCTGAGTAGAACGCGCTCCCTACGAGGGAGGCTGCGGGGATAAGACTTGACCTTCTTCGTAGTCGAACTCGTAGGGGGAAGAGTATTTACGTCGCGAAATACTCTCGGGTAGGGTGGCTTCACGTCGTCGGCGGGTGAGTCATCTGAGTCGGTGTAGGATGAATTCTTCGCCGGGAATCATCCGAGTAGTTTTTCGTAAAGCCCCGGACGTGTGCTGTGACAGGCGCGTGTCTAGGATAAGCTGCTCTCGATCGGCACACGGACGGGCAAAGAGGAGAGGGCCTCGAGCCAAGCCAAGCGGAGCCAAGATCTCGAGTCGTTATAGGAGAGGTCGTTGGTCTCTTGCAGTGGTCTCGAACAGAGGCGGAGCGCACGATTTTCGTGGGAACCAAGCTAGTCTCGAGTTGCGAGTAAAGGCCGGATCTCGAGTCGTTAGAGGAGAGGTCCTTAGTCTTGAATCGTAACGAGAGGCAGGGTATATATGCTGGAGTTTGACTCGAACTGGAGTTTGCCGAAGAGCGCTTAAGCGCGGACTTGGTCTCCCATCTTGGATACAGCCTTCGTTGCAGGTCCGGATGGGAATTATGGCCAGAGGCCCCAGGTGGACTTTATAGCGTAGGGGTATATAGTATCTAGAGCCGACCAATTGCACCCATGGACCCAGAGTAGCATTCCGGGGGGACACGGTGGCTCGCCGTACCTTGGAATGCAATCTCGGATTTTGGGAGGCTTTATTGTCAGACTCAAAAATATTCTAATTATATATTTTTAAAATAAAGAAGGGTTTAGAACTAAAAGCATAAATAGATTTTTAATAAGCTCTAGAAAATTATCAGGACTTCCTTCATCTTGTCTTGACAAATAAAGTTGTTTTCTAATAGGAAAATAATTGGTGGCAAAGGGGGTTTTGCAAAACTAAAACATCCCAGTCAAGAATCCCTGCTAATTTCCTTCCGGAAGGTACCGGAATTGCCACATCGCGTTCCGGCAATCCTTCGGGCGAGTACAAACTCATCCATTGATATTGCAAAAGTTTTCCGTCGACCTCTCCGCTTGAAGCCGGCGCGGCGCGGCAAGAGTTTACCCTCAGAAAACCCAAACTTTTGGCACCCACATTCGCTAAACAAGGGGGCGGCTTCCTTCCCAGTACCACCACAACTTAAAATCGCGACGTCCATGATTCCTCAAGTGGAACGAAGCTTTATTCCGGTTCATTAGAGATTGGGTTTCCTCCACCAACTATTTAACGTTGAGTTAAGGGGGGATGATGCCAGAAATGGCACATGAAATCTGCCGCTTTCCGCACCATCGAGTGAGTATTTATCCGGGCCGGGCTGCCGGTAGCCAAGCTAGCAATGGTAAACTAGCAACATTTATTTAAATTAAAACAGCAGAATAAATTGTTTGTTTGCTTGTTCATGGGCTGAGTGGGTGGTTGTAGGGATGCCTCTATACTTTATATCCTTTGGTGCTGTTCCGAGTTCGTTTGTAGGTTTTGGTTGGCTTGTTTGGAATAAAACGCTGTGTTTTCCCGCCAAGCACAACTTTTGATGACGGTGTGGCGAGAAGTGAGGTTTGGATGTTTGGATTCATTTTCCCATTTTCTATTGCATTGCCGGCCATCTCGTAGGTGGGAACAGGCCGCTTTTGTTAAACACTGTGCGCTCTATTTCTTAATTACGTTAGTAGCCCGACAATGTTTTAAGTTAAGATTGCTTCTGGTAGGGATCTTACAAGGACTGAATTTGAAAGCCTCTGCCGATGAAAGGTTGAGATGAGCTGTTTTTTCTTGTGTCGACGTAGAATGGGACCTTCAGCACTATCTAGTTTTAGGATGATTTCTCAAATTCGGCAGCATATCTTCCCCGCTTCTTACATTAAACATTAAAAAATGATCTAAATTTCTCTTCATTTCAATATTACTAATAATGTGTTAATATTTTAATATTGAAAATTTGCAATGCGACTGATTGTTTCGAAACTTCAACACACAACATTGACTGTACATTTTGCTGAATCTGGCTCTGTGCTTGTTTTCCAGAGTGAGGAAACAAGGCATCCTCAATGCCATCAATTTAATTAAGCTAAAAGCATGCTTGGCATCGCTCCTCAGATTTGCCCGTTCAGAGTAAGAGCGTGTATTTTTTTCGCTGTGCTCTCCCAAACGGAGAATCTTTAAAAAAATGCTCCGTTACCTCCAGAGCGACCAAGCGTCCACCCAAGTGTGGGCAAGAGAAGCAAGCAAACTGATGAAGTGCGTCCCGGTGTAGATAAATTCGTTCGCACTCGGGCGAAAGAGAAGCTTTACAGAAAACTCGGTTTGTCTTCATCGGTTGCGTCTGGATCGATGTTTGGAAGTGCGTCAGAATTTACAATGCAGAACATAAATCTAACGGAACTAAATTAATAACGCCAAAGGTAGTTAAGATAGAATGCTGGTGTTTTCGACAACATTGTTCTGTATAATAAAGCGCATATTTTTATATGAAATATAAAGTTTAGAAGTCCACCAATAGCGAGATATAAATCATAACTTTCTTGTTTAGCATATTAGAGCTTAAGTTTCTTCTACAAAGTTATTTATCTCAACAAAATACACAACTTTGCTTAACATATCAAAGTTCTACAATCCTAACCCAAGAAGATACGGTTGAATAAAAAAAAATACTTGAAAAATGCACTACAAAAAGTTATTGTTATTATCGCGCTATTTTTAAATCTCTCCCCTTTAAATTTTATATCAAAATATGCAAATTAACAACTTTGCCCAAAACACCTATCTTTTCATTCCTAAGCGAGTTCCTCTAGATTGATGATTAGCTACGATAGCTTTCTTCGGTCGAAAAATATCAAAAGCGTAGCGGTTAAGGAAGATAAATCTTAAATTTTACTATTTGTGAAAGTTTTGAAGTTTTATTACTTAAATTTGTCCCAGATTCTTGCGTAATGTTCACGGTTTGTTTAAAAGGCAAAGATTTTTGGATAATTTGAGTAAATGTTACTTTTTGAATTGCTGCTTTTGTAAATTAATGCTTCCCACGTACGATATCAAGAGCACATAAACCTAAGTAAACAGCAATTTGCGGATGCCCGGATATTGTGAAAAAACTACTTGGATTTTGCCCAGTTTCATCCACATTATTTGGAAAATGAAACAAGAAAATCGAATTCATTTTAAAATTGTTTGTCAAAAATTGGATTTGTGAAAGTTTATTTCATCAAACATCAAACCAAAACTTTCCTTCGTATGCTTTAAACATAAATTTGACACTGCTGATGTGTTGCGACAAAAAAAATGTAAGTCGTTTTTCTTCACTAGATGAATGTCTGGAATTTCCTCAGATTTGGCCGGATATTGCTCGGTTTATGGTATGGAGAATTTCAGATTATTTGCCCGGTTTTCACCATGTTTTTCAAATAATTTGCCAGGAAGTGCCCGGCCCGGCTACGCACAAAAATAGTTCATACATAAACCTACATTGGACCTCTTCAACTGATGCACTGTTCCGCACTGCATAACGGCTTTTTTGAAGAAAACATTCCTGCATTGAAATCTTTCTGGCTTGATACACTGAGCGGCACAGCAGCGTCGCTAGAGCACAATTTTCTTGCCAGCTCCTTCTCTTTTCTTTAGAGCGAGCGACGTCCACCCGACCGTCAGAGCAACCGCAATCGGGCGCACTCGGCAAAAAGATAAGTGAACGTTGATCGGCTGAGCAGTGCACTCGGAAACCGAAATGATAAAAGTGTAATTCGTTCTCTGCTCTGTTCTGTTTGCGAGGTGTTGGACAAGCATGGCTAAAAGAATCACTAAGAAGTAAGAAAATTGAAAAAAAAATATATATAAAAAAAGATTGAAATAAAAAGTGATGATGAGGTTTTGCGCCCACTGGAGAAGGAACATGAAAAAAAGTTTCACTCCCGCGGGCTTTTCCCTGCTCATGTAAAAAAAAGGTGATTTCCGCAGTTTATGGATGCAGATGTTCAAAATTTTAATAAATCAGTAAATATAAAAGAACATCCATATCTCAACGTTAATTGAGAAAGAGATTGGAGAGAGGGAAAGAGGGGGCAGTTCCAAATAAGTCTACAATAGTTACTGCACATTGCTTCTCCCTCTCTTTGAATAAATTTGGTATTTTGAAAAAAAAAGAATTGATTTTTTTTGGAAAAGTGCACTACTTTTTGAATGAATTTTCACCTGTTTTTGGAAGAAAGCTCAGTTTTGAAATCAGCGCCCCCTTAGTAATCGAAATTCAATTGTAAACTCTGAATTTCCTTGTGTAATAATTGCTATGAATTTAGAACTAATTGAAAAACTCCGATACGTTTTCATTTTTCTGAACCCTGATTCGAAAATATCGATTTTTTTTTATTATCAATTCTCAAATACAATTCTTATTGTGAATTCTGTTTTCGATTCTTCAATTATTAAATTGACATTTGATTGTGAAATCAAATTCCGAGATGCGAAGCTTTAAGAGCTTTATTTCCATTGTTTTGCTCTCAAATTTCTAACTATAGAGTAAAGTGGGGCAAGAGTACGCACTTAGTTGTGTACTTATTGTATCTCTTCAAAGAACAAAGTATCGATTATAGTAATTAAACCAAATTAAAGTAAGGCTCTTAACCTTGATTGTATGACGCAAAAAGTTTTGATTATGTTTGTAAACATTGATAAAAAATCATATTTTTCAAAAATTACCAAAGCGTACTCTTACCCCACCAGTGGGGCAAGAGTACGCATATAATGTATTCCATTCTGGTCCGGTGTAAGTGAGGTCTTGAATCATTATAATCGTTTATTAAACAAAACAAAACCTTTATTTCATAAACAATAGTTAAAATAAAACAGTGTTTTTATGGGTAACGCTGTTCGCTTCAGCAAAGGCAAAGGCGAAGTGACGCAAATCACTGAAAGTCAGACCGTAAAAAGCACTGTGCAGCGCTCTGCAGTGATTTACGAGATCCTCTGACTGCTGAGGGGTAAAAACTGAAGTGAATTGTCCATGGCTTTCAGCACCGAATCCCTGGTCGAGAAAAATGATTGTTATTCACAATTCAATACAAAAATATCTTCTGTTGATTACCTTCTTAAGGCGTTTACGCAAGGTTGATTCCGAAGTCCCGAGGCTTTCAGAAATCCGGCGCTTCGATTCTCCGTCCTTCAACCACTGCCTGGCGTTTTCCAGCATCTCCGGAGAGCAAATCTTCCGGCTGGTTTTTCCTTTGTACGTCCTGATTATTGAAAACATGATTATTCTTTGGGTTAGCTTTCCAAATGCTATCAAAAAGACGAAGGAAACCAACGCGTACTCTTGCCCCACCAAATGTGCGTACTCTTGCCCCCTACGACCATTTGTGAAAAAAGCTAAAAGTGCTAAATATTCCGATCATATCCTGGCATGAGTGTTCCACAGATTTAATCTATATTAATTATGTGTCCTTTGTCACGTATGCAGATTTGATTAGCGAATTTCCACGAAGCATAATAATGTTTCCAAATACGCATAAAATTACATAAAAATTGGAAAAACTAAAACTTATCTCTTTTCTTCGACGTGCGCGAACCAAACCACAAACAAAAACACATATGATCAGCTGACTCGATGACCTGTCAAACCGGTACAGTGTTGCTAGTTTCAGTGTTGTCGTTTACTGTAAAAGCCTAGTGCGTACTCTTTCCGCCTGCGTACACTTGCCCCACTTTACTCTATGTATGAATTAGTAACAAATTGGCAACAAAAAAATGAAAAATGGAAAAAATGAAAATACAGTTTTGCTATACCTACTGAATAATTCCAAATGTTTAAGACAATTTTAAAATATAATTAAAAATCGTGAAATTGAGATGTATTTTCGATAGTTAAAACTATCAATGAAAATTCCAAAAAAATTACAATTGAAATAATCATACTTTCAGATAAAAAGTGTCCAATCAGAAACTGGATTACAACTTAAAATTTCAAGCATTATTATGTAGATGAGTTGGAAGCACTTTCGGTGATATTATTGATGCGAAACTTGAAATCCAGCCGCGTTGATCAAAAATAACAAAAAAAAATCTTCCAAACGTTAAACTCGTGCGATTGCCGAGATAATACTCGATCGATAACGGGATCATTTTACTTCACAAAATACATTTTTGGTTTCTAGGTTTCGAAAACTGATTTAGGAAGAAATTTGAATCATGAACTGGAGTTTTTTGTCATTTTTTGTCTATCACCTCTAGTTTTGGTGGTATGGCGTTAAGAAGTTTTATAATTAATCAGTTTTGAGTGGATTTGGATACAACACTTTGAAAAAAAAAAAATTCATCATTTTTTTTTTCGGAAAATTGTATAGACAAAACTTTATCTATTTCTAACATCACTTAAAAAAATGTTTTGCGTATTTAAGTGTATCAAACAGATTCCTATTGTTGTTGTTCAATTTTGTTGAAGAATGCTAAGCTAAAGCGTTTTAACTTATACTTTATCAAATATCTTAGACTCATTTCCCTTGAAAATTTCTTGAAAATTCCGGTATTTTCTTTATTTTTATTTTTTCACTTTTGCAAAAATGTGTTCAAACTTTTTTTTTTATTGAATTTTACACATTTATTTTCAAAAGTTATACCAAAAACCAGAGCTAGAAAAAAAATATCACAAATTTGGATGCAACGCCTTCAAATCAATCAAAATCAGTTAAAAAAATTTTACACTGGAAAAAAGAAGCCTTGTTTTTTGTGAATTTTCAATTTGAATTCTGAAGATAATTCAAATGTATCTCGCCAAAGCCCTTATTTCTTAATATTAAAACAGCATTTTTAAATACTTTTTCCTCCTCGGCTCCCAAAACTCTGAATAAACGATGTTCAAATATACACAATCCCCTCTTTTGATTTATTGATTCACGTGTCTTGGAATTTCATCAAGTAATTTATCTTGATTTTTTGGCTAATTTTTAATGATTGCAAATTGAAGAAGAGAGAAATACATGTAAGAGAATTATCACTTTTATTAAAAAACCTCATTTCGTATTTTGCAATCTAATCAGAAATCAAAATTCAAGTTCGGATAAAAAATTTAAAACTCAAATTTTTATTTCAAATAAACATATTCATTAGCTTTTCGTTTTGAAATCAAAGTTTTGTTCAAATATTTTGATTTGTATTTTGAATTCATGATATCCTTCAATTTTGAAAATATCTTAAAATACAAAAAGGGACTTTTTCATTAACAATTCTTATTTAATAACCTTAATTTTGTATTTTTTTAATGTTAGAAAGTTTTGTTGGAAACTATAAATTTTTTTTTAAAGTTATCAACAAATTTATAGCTTTCATTTCAATGTTTTGATTTTTTTTTGCATTTAAATCCTCTTTAACAGAAAATGTACACCTCAACGGGAAAATAAGTGAGAAAGAAATGTTGTTGGTTTTTCTATGTTAAAAAAAAACTATGAAACAAAATCGAGAATCGAATTTCTTAAACATTGAATAACAGTAACAATGGTGATGAGAATGAAGTTGAAAAAGTTAAACTACGAGTGGAAGCCAGTGAAATGATGCCGTCAGCAGAAAAAATACTTAAAGTATTTCAGTCTTATGACCATATTCACATATTTGATTTTTTCAAATTTGTGATTCCAATAATATTTAAAGAAAATGAAGAATTTTGAAGTACTGGAGCACAAAAATACAAAATTCATAACCATTTGCTTGTGTAAATTAAGGAATATAAGGACAAATTAGTGATAAATCTTTCAAAAAAGTTATCTTTTTATTTCAAAATTTTGAAATGTAGAGTAGATAACTGGTCAGGAAATTGAATCTCTTCACTCTCAGTTACTCAACAAAGTTTTTTTTGGCAAAATTATGGCCGGGGAAAGGCAGTTTAAAGTTGTTTAAATTGGAAGGACTTTTTTTTTAAACTTTGGCATTAGACCGCTGCAAGCTTTATATGAAAATTTCAAAATTTATACATTTTTACAACTCGCATTTTTTTTTTGGTTTTTTTTTATTGCCACAAACAGCAATAGAAATTTTGGAAGCGATTCATTCTGTCCTGAATTAGTGCAACGAGTTTTAATTTTGTACGGAAATTATATGGGATAATAAAATTTTTCATACAAAAATCGCCAGAGATATACTGAGAGTTCTGAAAAAAATTATATCTTTGGATAAAAATTTCTCTAGAATCATGTACATTTCATGTAAACCAGGGTGGCTAGCGAACCGGGAAAACCGGGAAAACCGGGAAAAACTTTGGAATTTGATTACGTCACCGGGAAACCGGGAAAAAACCGGGAATTTCGGCATCTCACCGGGAAAATGGACATATTTGGATTATTTCACGAAGTTTCATAAATATTTTTAGAATTATTTCAAAATTTTTAGAGTATTTTTGAGAGTCTCGATATACATTTATCTCATAATCGCTTATTTTTGTTCATTAGTAAAATAAGCGTTTATGTTATCACTTTTTTAACGAATTTCGGAGAAATACGAGTTATCTCATTTTTTCGGTCTCCGCAAGTGTGCTACACTTAAAAGCATAACTCAAATGATATTAATTTAATAATGAAACTATTAACGACAAAACTAAACAGAAAACTGAACTTTTTTCCTCTTCTCAAGAGGTTTCTAACTTAACCAGGTTCTCTTTTATAGAGGGTCAGCAACATCCAAATGAATTAAAGTGATCTAGAAATTCAACTGTATTTGATAAAAATCCACCTGACATCAGGTATGCATCAGTTCGAAGTTTTCTGAGTAAATTTCAATATGGTACAAAAGTGTTATTTTCTCTAACTTCCGTCTTGGTCTAGTCAGGAAAAGAAAAAATTGAAGAGGTTTTGTGTTTTGCAAATCTTGAGACTCGTTGTTTTCTCTCACTATAGAGGTTTCTCGCACATCCAGGTTAGGCAATAGGCTGTACAAGTTTCAGTTTCGACGTAAAATTATTCAGTATTCGATATACATATTTCATAAAATTATTTTATGCAAAAAGCAAATAATTTGGCAGCGTGAGACGTTTTTAAGCAGAGTTACAGCTCTTTTTTATCAGAAATTCATCAGAAATTTCAATGTAATTGTTGTTGTGTATTTCGTTTGAATTAGTCTGAGGAAGGAAAAATTACATCGCAAGTGTTAAGTTTTTAATTTATTCTACGTTAAGCTGTTGCTTATAGTTTCCGAAATCTAAGGTCTTAACCCTGATAAAAAAATAATATCTTAAACTCAAACAATTAAACCTCAGCCCTGTTTTATACACGGTTTCTATATTTTCACGAATCTTTAGTTCGAATGACCGTTACTATAGTTATTTATTGTTTTGTTTTAAAAAACATTTTTTTTTTCAAAAACATTTATTTGGATTTGTACAAAAAAATATAACTGGATTTAGAAAATAACTAAATATTTTCCGGCAATATGATGATTTTAAGTTTTGTAATCCCCATTCAAGTTGATTTTATAGTATGTTTCGATGTATTGTTAACATATTTCTATATAAATTATACTTTTTTTCTAGAGCTCTATAGAAATTCTAGAAAATTTATATTGGCTGAAAAGTAATACATCATAGTTTCAAGATTCATTTAACTTTAACCGGACTTTTTTTTTGCAAAATGGTTGAAATTGTAGAGCAAACCAACGAATATATGCCCAGTTCGTTAGATTTGTTTTAAAAAAATCATGAAAGCCTGTAAATTTGAAACGAAACTACTACGTGTTACAAGACGCCGAAGTGTTTGCCATGATTTCTAATCGGTTAACAAGTTTTGGGATACAATTATTAGAAATTTGAAGCCTTTTATATTAATTTAATTTTTTTTTTATTCGCCATGATTTTAAATCAAAAACGAGTATAAAAAGTATCGGAAAAATCATCATTTATAACCGGGAAAAAACCTGGGAAAAACCGGGAAAAACTTTGGAATTCCAAAACGAATAATCGCTAGCAACCCTGATGTAAACAAACCTTAAACCTAACTTTTACCCCAGGAAACATAATCGATGTTATGCAAAAAAAAAATTTTAATTTTAGCATTTTTGACTACTTATTTTGAACTATTCAATCGTAGGGTGAAAATAATAAATCGCAAAAAACTGCTTTGCATAGCCAATGAATTTGTTGACTTATTTAACCTTGATGAAAAAAATCTTAAAATCTTTTAAAGCTCTAGCCTAGCTAAACATGCCAGTTTTAAAGAATTTGCATTGAATTCAGATTTTTTATTTTGAGATTGTTGTAACTTTTTTCATGAATGGCTTAGCTTCTTTTCATGTTGCCAAAAAAAAAAAAAAATTAAAAATAGGCAAAACCAATATTTAAAGACAAACCTCATTCCAAGCTTTTTTTTAAATTTTTCTGGATGATTAAATACGCAAACATTTCTTTCACCATAAAAGTTCCTTACAAAATTTGAATGTGTTGCGCTTATTCAGGAAATAACCAAATCATTTCAAATTTAACACTGATGCTTGGAGACCCAAATGACATCGAAAAAACGTATGGCAGCAAAACGATTTTTTTTGCAGCGGTCTATTGAACATATTTGTTTGATATACACACCCACGGAGTGGAAAATTTTAAAAATTAAAAGTGAATCAACTAGGAAAAATTATAAGTTTTAACCCTTTGAAGCATTACTTTTTTTGAATTGATAATATCTGTTATTGATTCAGTGAAATAATAACATTTTAATTCGAATAACACAAATGAAAAGGTTTGAAGTCGTTATTTCCAGTATTATAAAAATTATGGCCCATCAAAGTTGAAAAATAATTTTTGAAATTCCTAATTAATTTCAATACGATTTGGAGAATTTCTTCCAAACCTTGTTAATTGGGTGCAGAAAGGTGTTTGTAATTGATTGACATTGAAAAATTTGTTAGAATTTACAAATCTGAAGAAATAACACCAATTTTCCAAAAAATGCATTTTTCAAAAAAAAAAAATGAATTTGATTTTTGCAATTTTTCCGCATACTTTGTTCTATATCTCACACGTGCATTAAAATTCCTTGATAGAAGTACCATCCCAAGCAATCAAAAGTCACATATTTACTAGAATGAAGGCAGAATAAACTGCCCAATTCCCTTTAGTGAACTTTATGTACCTACTCATTATTGCTATTGAAAGTTGCAAAAGTTTATGTACGTTGTATGTGACTTGTTTTGCCCAATTCCCATGAGTGAACTATATGTACTCAATAATGAACTTGAAAGTTGCAAAAGTGACTTATACATACGTTGTACGGAACTTAAGTCACATAAAGAGTACAAAAAAGCTTAAAAACGGAATTTGGTAAGTCACAAAAAGTGCATTGAGGTGCTTTCAAAATCAAATCACTCCTTCGAGTTTAAGTTTCAGTTAGAAAAACATCTAGAAGTGGTCTAGTTGTAGCGTGTTCGATTCTCATCACGAAGGTCGGGGTTCGATCCCCAAGCCTGGCAAGTTTTTTTTTCAATAAGTAATTTGATAATTGAGTGAACATTCTGATGCGAAATATGTAGGATATGTAGGAAAGGCAATTGAGCAATTTGTCAAGTTTGGAATCCGGCGCGTGGCATCATGGCGGCTCTATGTACAGAACATAGTAAATAATCAAGAGAAGGTGATATGAACCGAGCAAAGCTTTGGAAGCTGAATTAAAAAGTTTCAGGAAGCTGAATAAAGGATCATTAGGACTTGTTTTGGAACTTGAAAGCATCAATAAGAATTTTAATATTGAGCTGCATAGAACGTACTTCATATCAATGATGCGGCTGAGTAAGCGTTTTTGTACCTGTTTTATGGGACTTTTGGTTGCTTGGGATGGGCTTATTTTTTTTAAACCTCTTGAATATTTTTTATGAACACATCATTGAAGAATATCGGCGCGTTTCCGAGATATTTGGATTTTAATTAGTGTTGTTTTAAAACAACACTATGCATTGAAGGGTGTTTAGGCACCGGAACACTATTCGGACACGATTGATAAACTCGCGAAGTTGTACTTAAAACAACAACTTTTATTTTGATTCGATTAGCGGTTGAGGTTTTATTGTCGATCTTAACACGGCGGGTGATTTGATTTGAAATTCGTTTATTTGGAAGGGTGCCGTGCGCTATACCGATTAAGCACCCTTCACACGGCGGGTGATTAGTTTGAACTGTGCCTCAAACTGTGTTGTGTAAAAAGTGGCGAAAACAGAGAAAATGAATATAAAACAAATTCCCTATTATTATTATCAACACATTCACAAGATTGTATAAGTATACTATGTACTGAGAAAATAGCATGAATTTTACTCTCTGTGCATTTTCTCCCTGTTCTGAACAGAGCTTATTTCTCCCGAAAGCTGCTTTAGATCGCTTTCGGGTAGGTCTAAATTCCCGTCAGGAAGTGTCAGCTCGTTTCCTTACTACCACTACTGAGCGGTGAGTTTACACTCAAACAAAGGGTTAAAGAAATTTGAGAAGTTTTGGGCATTTTGTAACGATTTTTTGCCGCTTGTGGGGGAGGAGATAACTCCGATCACCCCCCTCCCCCAACCATATTGGACCGAGTATACCGCGCACGTACATTTGGCGGATGACTTCTTTTTGACGGTCGCCATTCGACGCGTTGAGATTTCTCATTAACTTAACTCTTATTTTTAATTCCTTCATGAGTAGGATCAGTAGTTCCAAAAATTTCCCTATCGATTCAATACTTTTCACTTATCTCGAGATATCGTGACATTTTTCGAAAGTTTTCATGGGTTAATTGCAGATCTAACAAAATCAATTAGCCAGTTTTTTCATCCTGTTCAGTGATTTTACCTTTTCATTCCCAACAAGTTTGTCGAATTTTCTCGTCATTTCCGTCTGTATCGATGCCGAAAGTATTCCTTTTATTAAATTGTGTTCATTTCAGATTTCGACATCAAATTCAGTCCAATTGATGATGAATGAAATTTTATAAATGCCTTAAGTTGCTGCCCTTGTTCTGTGCATAAATTGTGTCTTCACTGCCAACAGCCTGTTTCGAATGATTCTTGAACGAAATATTTATGGCTGGTAGACTCAGAGAACTTCGGAGCAAGGTCTTCTGCTCCCGAGTTTGCCGACGTCCGTTTCAAATGTTTTAATTTTAAGTTTCGAACTATACTAGCAAGTATGGTGGGTACATTCTGAAGGCTGCTGCTGCCTGTTGTTGAAGCTGACTGCTCGTTGCATTCCGCGGAAAGTTCCATCGCGCTACTATCAGGCCGGCATCTGTGCCGAGAAGGAAATTTTAATGGCTTTTCCCGTTTTCTCAGCAGTGTAATGAATTTTTAAAGTCTCGCGAATGGAAATTGTTTTGCCATGATTTGTTGACTTTTGATTGGAAGTTGGCTTAATTAAATTTAACTGGAAACCATTCGGCACTCAGCAAGAGAGAAACAGAGATGTTGACCCATTTTTTAATGGGTTTGTTCGATAAGGAACCAAAGAATGAAATTTGATTTTCGACAGCATGTTTTTACTATGGCATGCTTCTGATTTAATCAGAATTTTTAATCTTCATTAGTGCCTCAGCTGCCTTCGCGTTCTGCTCTGCTCTCTCGAAGCATTCAGGCTCATTGAACAGGAAGTAATCACCTGATGGGGTAACATTGTTTCTTGATCGAAGAAAAGCAATACGTCACTTCCCGGAACTCGTTCAACAGCAGTGCCAAAAAAGTGAATAATCAATCGGTGAATGAAACTCAATCGCATGACACAAGGAAAGAGAAAATTCAAAGACTACTGATGATGGAAGCAACGACATTCACACACAAACGAAGCACAAACACAAACAAGATGCCTTCCGGCAAAGCCAGGCAGGAAAAGCATATAATTGAGCATTTGATGACTTCTCTACTAGGCGCTGCTGCTTGCTACTGTTGTGTGGCTGCAGCAAAACGGGTTGACTTTTCTCAGCAAATTTCACACAAAAACGGCAAACCACCCTCGCTGCCATAAGTCATCATGTGAAAAGCGACAATACTTTCTGCTGCACAGAGGAGGAAGCAAAAAATAAAAAATAAAAAAGGAACCACCATCAGGCCGCCATCATCCTTTTCGTCGTCTCGTCCCCATCGTCGTTGGAAAAAAGAAGTCTCTCGAATTATGACATCTGGGGCTCTCGACGTCGTCGTCGGCTTCTTCCATGCCATTAGTCTGATTAAAAACTGTACAACATACAACATCCTCTTGACAAGAGAGCTTGACTTTGTTGCTTTCCTTAACATGTCAGTGAGCGCTCTATTGCTGCTGCTGTAGGTCCTAGTTGTATGAACGTTTTTTTTTTGTTTTCTGTATCATCTATCTTTTAGTTGCTTTCGATAATGATGAGGCTTTTTCTGAAGGTGTTGCAGTTAACGGGTGACCAAATACCGAAATGTTTTGATTATTTTGTTATATAACTTTCATATTCTTGACTGAATTCAAATATAAGATGTTCAAAATAGAAAACCTTTTAAGAGATCCACTTAGAAAAAAGGGAATTAAATAATTAAATAACTACTTATACTAATGCTAAAACTAATACATCTATTACTATAAACAAAAAAAAAACAAAACTTATAATAAAGATTGAATAAGGAAAAATATTTAAAAAGCTGGTTAAGTTGTTGGTTGCGTATTAGCTAATATTTCTTCAAAATGTTGTAAAGAGTTAGTCTTAAAAATTTTCCGATTATTGGTGTTTTAATATGCTTTGGAAGGTTATCTATTGTACTTTGTAGGACCTTTAAAAGAAATTCTGCATCTTACAAGATGATTAGATTGCCTAGTGATATAAAAACGTACACCGGTAGTGAATGTCAAACTCTGTAAATTATTAGAGGAATTTACATTGTCAAAGACAAAAGACATGTTTGTAAATCACATTATTGCGCTAACGGTAAGATATTGTGAGATCTATCAGAGTAAAGAAATTGGTAGGAGTACCAGCTGGGATGATTAAAAATCGTTTTAAAACATCGGTTTTGTAAAACTTGTAGCCTAGAGAGCAAGGATAATGCTGCTTTACCCCAGACAGCTATTAAATAATTTAAATGAAAGTGCACAAACGCGTACTAATATTTTAAAATGGCGTGACTCGGTACAAAGTTTTTCACTCTCCATAAAATTCCACTGAAAGATGATTTTTTTGCAGATTATCAATGTGATAGCGTCAGGTTATTTTTTCGTCTAGTAAGATACCCAGATATTTGAAATTTACAACTTTTTCAACAACATCCTTTAAAAAACTGTGCGGTTGAATCTCCTTTTGGGATGAGCGAAAAATTATGTATTTTGTTTTCGTGAGATTGAAGGTAAGTAGATTGGCAGAAAAATATTGGTCTAAGATCACTAAATCCTCCTCCATATTTTTGATAACGGTAAGTGGACATTTTTCCGGATAAAAGAGAGGCTTACTACATATGTAAGAACTTCTCATCAGTTTTGTCCATTAAGACATTGGAAAACTAAGGCGATAATACAGCCTGCCTAACTTGTGCAGACCCAGACCCGAAATTCGTCAGCTCATATGAAGAACCCATAGCGTTGTTCGATGCGTTCCATTGCTCCTGCCGCTTGAGCATTGACGCTGTTCGTTGAGCTTTACGCACTCCTCCATGTGCGGCTCAACTCTTTTATTGGTCACGAGAAGAACATCGGTTATATGGTGAGTTATCTGAAGCTCAACTCCCTCCATCCTGATGCCAACCCTTCCTACGGACACCTCTGCAAGGTCTTCTACCTCCTCGATTGTTTCACCGAATATCTGCGCGCCTGCTGGTAGTTTCAGCGTTAACATCTCATCTATATGGCATTCCAAAGCACAGGTCCGAGTATGAAACCCTATGGAACGACCGTTGCTAGGTTAGTAGATCGTAACCCAGTTTTAGTTTTGTACGTCAAGACACAATTTTTGAAAAGGCTTCCTGTTATCCTGCAGAGGGTATTGGAAACAGGCATCCTGTGGAGCGCTTTGGCAATAGCTTCCCAGCCGGCATTGTTGAGGGAATTCGTATAGTCGTGAAGTCGTTACAATGGCGCAGTGACGAACAACTGTCCGCTTCTGTTGATATGCGCGCTTCGCGTACTCTTACACCATTCGGATGGGGTCCAATGTAAAGTCTGCTTCATTTAATATTGGAACAAATTCTTTTGCTCATTGTGGCGCTCCTAGTGGACGGATTTGGAAACTTTTTTCACCCACGTGTCGGGAAATTCATTACCTTTCACCATGTATTTATGTCATAACACCAAACGATAGCATTTTGTAAACAACCGCCATGGAAGCCGAACGGAGAGATCAAATTGTGCACAGTTTTCTTGAAAATCCATTGTTGTCGGCATCGAAGCTAGCTAAACAGCTTAAAATGCCCAGAAATACCGTATGGCGTGTTATCAAGCAGTACAAGGAAACATTGACGACGGCTCGGAAGCCGCATTCGAAGCGTCGGAGTGGAACTGTCGACCGGAAACTGCGTGGGAAAGTCATCAAGGCCGTCAAGAGGAATCCCAATCTTTCAGACCGCGATTTGGCCAATAAGTTCCAGGCCGCTCACAGTACGGTGCGACGAATTCGTCTCCGGGAAGGAATAAGGTCATTCCGAGCCAGCAAACAGCCAAATCGGACGCTGAAGCAGAACAATGTGGCCAGAATCCGTGCTCGAAAGCTGTACGACCAAGTGCTGACCAAGTTCGACGGATGTAAAGTCTGCTTCATTTAATATTGGAACACAAAAAATTGCGTGTAGTTCAGTCATTTATTAACGAATTCATAATTTGTTTTTCATACAAATGTAGCATTTTCTTTACTCTTTCATAAAAAAAAATTTAAAAAATTATTCATTGCTGTTTCGAAGAAATTCTCGTACTCGTACTCGTAAGAAAACTGTGCACAATTTGATCTCTCCGTTCGGCTTCCATGGCGGTTGTTTACAAAATGCTATCGTTTGGTGTTATGACATAAATACATGGTGAAAGGTAATGAATTTTCCGACACGTGGGTGAAAAAAGTTTCCAAATCCGTCCACTAGGAGCGCCACAATGAGCAAAAGAATTTGTTCCAATATTCAATGAAGCAGACTTCAGATCTCCTTTTCCGAAACCCGAACTGTCTCTCCGACAGTCCACTTTTGCCAGTCTGTTGAATATTAACTCTCCTGTAGCCTACCAAGTGTTTCCAGCAGACAAATGGGGCTTTTTTTATTAGTTGATCACCCAGGTGGTAAATCCTTTTTACGGATTGCATCCCAAGGCACGGCGAGCCACCGCATCCCCCCAACGGTTGTTCAGCTCCACTCCATGCTTCATGTGGCCGATTACCTTGTTGTAGAAGCAGTCGCTCCAGATTTTCTCTTCTTTCTTGTTCTTTAGTTAAGCTTTAATGTAATTTTTCAAATTCCTGATGCAGTTTGATAAATTGTTCGAACTGTTGTTGCTTTTGTTGTAGTAATGTTTGAAACTGATGTTGAAGTTCCAGTTGAGATATTTGAAAATGATTAGGTAGAATAAAGAATCCTGAGGCGGATGATTGTTGTTGAATGTGATTCCTTGCAGATCTCTCTCGGAACTGATGTCCCATTGATGTTGCTGATGTTGATGTTGTTGTCATGAGTTAGAGTTTTTCAATCTGTCTAATATGTCCTTTTCGCAGGGCAGGATTTCCTGGTCTTCACCAGTTTTTGATGCTTTCCCTTTCAAAAATTTGTCAATTTTTGTAAGAGCTACTGCAACTTTTGCAATCGATTTACTAGCGTTTGCTGTAATAAGTTTATCCTGAATTAGTGACAAACGATAACGATAGTGTAACAGCCTGGAACGACCCTTGTTTAAGGCCTCTGGAGCTTCCTGACGAATAGCACCTTCCACTAGATTGAGAATCATAGGAATTTTTGCTTGACACTGGTATATGTTGTCAACATCTGTCATGAAGTGAGTTGAAGACGTAGCAACATTACCTGAGTTGATTTCTCTATCCAACGCTTTACGAAGATTTGCTAATTTGACATCCCGATCCTGTCATTTGGTTTCCTTCACTTTTCTCAGAGCGAGCTCAAATGTAAAGTCATCTTCCAGATGTATAATATCCATTGTTTCCACAAAACACTCGGCACTACAATCTTGACAGAGTATGAATTTACCAGTAGATATATTTATACTTTCGAGAATAAAAGTTTCGTATCAGATTCGAACTATTCAAATTGTTCGTAGGATATTCAGTTGGGCGACAATGTAACGGTTTCTCTCAATACTGAATTAAAATCCAAAAAGTTATTCCAGTCATCGATCATTTAATAAAAATTTAGGCGATTACAAATCATAAGTACCATCTGTATTCTTTAATCTTAATCGAAATTGCAGCCTATGTATAATGGTGCAATCAAAATGCTCACAAAAGCTCTTGAAATTTAAATTTGATGCTCTTAATTTAATACTTGCACTTATGCACAACAAATGAATAATAATATGCTTAAAATTTCCAGCGCAACTGATCTCAGTTCCTAACTTTTCTTAATCCTACAACCTGCCTTTCGCTCCTTGTTACGCTGCTCGACGGAGCCCCGGGAATCTTCCAAAATCTGCTCATGCAAATCTCATTCCTTCATGCAGTGTTCTGGTACCTCCTTTTTAGCTGTTGTTTTGGCCTGCATGCAAAGCCTGGCTTGGGAAATCCTCGAAGTCAGCTGTTTTCAAAATAGCACTAGCACTCAGGCAACGCCTCTCGTTTCGGCTTCCAACACGTGAATCATCGGTTTATTTACATGCACAAACCTTCCTTCGACCAAAATCCTCCACTCTCACCAATCCAGCTCCTGTTAGACTACGCTGTTAGATCCTCGCTTCCTCGTGAATGAATCCGAAAGCTTTTCTCGCCCGAGTAGGTACGCACGTTAGATTCCGATCATGTGTTTCTCTCACGCGTCAAATCGGAATCGGATCTCCGACGACCGATCCGATTCTCCAACGAGTGTGCGTGGAAGTTCGTGGGTGACAGTGGTGGTGCTGGACTAGCTGTATCGTGGAATCGGCACCTGATTAAAAGCCCTGAAGGCAGGCAGATTGTTAGTAAACTCCAACATAACCGATACGATGACGTCATAGCTCTTCTGGAGGGCCTTGTTGCTGCACTGATGTTCGTGCTTCGACGAGTAACGACGTCACGCCGCTCTGTGATGATGTACACTAAATGATATACGCATTATAGAGATCAGGTCTGAAGAATACAATCCAGATAGTTACCTCTCGCTACGTTGGATTTTCTTTTTTGGATCCACTGCTGTTATGTGTCACGATAATACTACGTGCCACTGCCTACAAATGCAGCTCAATGCTGGCAATTCCTTCTTGAGGTTTCTCGTGATGGGCGGATCAGACCTTGAAGAGGGGGAGTCATAATTTCAGTTCTGACGATTTAATCGTTGGAATTTCGGTATACCTGCTCGCTTCTTGACTTGAGTTGAATTAGCTCAGCCCGCTTCTCCATGTGCAATTATGTTGCTATTTCAGCTTGGTCGTCGTCTTCAGCAATCTTTGAAGAGTGGTATTTTGTTGAAATACCGTCGAATAATTTTAACGAAAGTACATACATTCAACGGAAGATGTTGTCGATGTTCTCACACCGCTTCGATGACTGATTCGGCACTTCGGCACTTCGAAAGTTTACTACAATCGGGCTCAATATGCGACGACGCTCTAGTCACAATCAATTTGCTTCAATGACAGTGGGCGGCGAGGTGTAGGAATGGCTTAACGCTGAAGTGGTTCCGCTTTTAGTGTCATTAGCTGGTCATCAAGCTTTTGATCTTATTACCATGATTACCGGGATTTTCACACGGTTATATGCTACCCTGGGTCATGGGAGCATATAACCGTCATAGGTCACGGGTGCAATTGGTCGACTCATGATACTAAGTTCCCCTACGCCATAAAGTCCACCTGGGGCCTCTGGTCATAAATCTCACCCGGACCTGCATCGAAGGCTGTACCCGAGATGGAAGACCAAGTCCGGGCTTAAGCGCTCATCGTCTAACTTAATTTCTAGTCAAAACTCCAGCATATATACCCTGCCTCTTGTTACGATTCAAGACAAAGGAACTCTTCTCTGACGACTCAAGTTCCAGGCCTTTACTCATAACTCGAGGCCTGCTTGGTTTTCGCCACTATCGTGCGCTCCGCCTCTTTTCGAGACCACTGCAAGAGACCGATCACCTCTCCTCTAACGACTCGAGATCTTGGCTTCGCTTGGTTTGTTTCGAGGCCCTCTCCTCTTTGCTTGTCCATGTGTCGAATCGAGAGCAGCTTATCTTAGATTTGCGCCTGTCGCAGCACACGTCCGGAGCTTTACGAAAACTACTCGGATGATTCCCAGCGAAGACGTCATCCTACACCGACTCGAGTGACTTACCCACCGACGACGTGAAGTCACTTTATCCGAGAGTTTTCCGCGGCGTGAATACTCTTCCCCCTACGAGTTCGACTGCAAAGAAGGTATAGTTTTATTCACGCAGCTTCCCTCGAAAGGAGCTAGAACGTGCTCCTTCTCCTTCTCAGATATTCCGCGGCAGTGGAGGTATCCTACAAAACGTTCGCAACGTACCTAACAGCTCGGCATACGCAGAAGGTAGAGTCTTATCTTTGTATGCTTTACTGCCAGGTTCGGACGCACACTACTCAGATGCTCCCCGACGAAGGAGTCACCCTACACCGACACCGGTCGCAGACTGGTGCTGGTTCCAACTCCTCTTCAGGGCAGGCATGATCCGGGTGAACCCATCGCAGACCACGCGCCAAGCATCCTCACACGTCCTCCGCACGATGTTGTCAGCTGTCGTAACCGGTTCGCAGGCGGCAAGAATGTTAGCGCGTACCCCTCCAAACCTCGGACAGTTGAACAATACGTGCTTTAGTGTCTCTACAGTGTCACCGCAGGTTGGGCAGAATGGCGAGGCCACGTGGTACTGCATGAAGCATTCGTGAGCAATCAAGAACGGTGTCATGCAGAAATCCACCTCTTCATGTCTCCGGTCCATCCAGGATCCTACGTTAGGGATCAAGCGATGGGTCCACCGGCCACGTTCCGAGCTGTCCCACTGGTGCTGCCAGTTGGACATCGAGACCTCTCTGGCATGTTTCCGCACATCGGGCATGTGCCTGTGCTCGAAGCAGAAATTATCTTCCTCCAGTAAGACCAAGATGGGCACGACCCCCGCCACAACATCAGCAGCTTTCGAGGACACCGTTCGGTATGCGCTGATTACTCCCAGGTTCATCATCCGCTGCACCCTGTAGAGCTTTTGCAGGTTACACTGCCTGCTCAAGGCTGCCCTCCAGGCTGCCGCTCCGTACCGCAAAATGGACGAGGTCACACTCGTCAGGACCCTCCTCCTAGTGCAGCGGATCGCCGAGTTATTCGACATGGCCCGTGAGATTGCTGCTGTCGCCATTGTCGCTCTTTTACAGGCGTAGTCGACGTGGGCCGTAAAGCTCAGCCGGTCGTCAATCATCACCTCCAGGTACTTGATTACACGCTTGGATTCGATTGCACGCGGTCCAGCTGCAATCGTCCATGATTGTGCTGAAATCAGGTTGGTGATCAGCACCACCTCGATCTTGTGGTGAACCAGACGCTCTTGGAGCGCATCCAACTTTCCACCTTCTCAATAGTTACTGTGGCGAGTAGCTGGACCTCTCTGATTGATGGGCCCGATGCCAGTAGCCGATGGGTGTATTCCTTCTGGGCATGGGCATGTCGTACACTGCTACCATCACTTTCGTCAGCTGCTAAGCCTTATGGACATGCAATGCTTCCTGTATGTTTATAGCTTCGGCGCACGCCTCCTTATCGACAATTTTGATCTTCCATCTCTGCTCATGGACTGGCAATTGACTTACAGCCACCGGATTTCGGTCTCCTACGCTAAAGCGTATCGCCTAGTGTTCGATGTGCGTGTAATCGTCACACACTCTCCAGGTCATGTCAGTTTTTAATGATGGGACCGCAAAGGTGTTTTCAATCACTCACGTTTTGTCTGGTATTCCATGCTTGCGAGAAGCGCTGATAGATAGACTACTCCAATTAATCGCCCAAGTGTTGAAGTGCACTGGATATCGCAGGGAAGGAGTAAATGACTGTCTTATTTGGGCGAGTAGTTTGAGTCGCTATAGTATGACCGTGTATTGTGAAGGTGCGAGTTTAGGAAAAGTTAAGCCTCGAGTGTGAAGTCATAGAGTTTATGTTGAGATTGGATTCGTATAACAGTATTTTCATCATAATCGAACACAATTAGATAAACAAATTTAGCACCTCGGGGGTACCAGTCCTTTTTTGCTGTAACTGCTACACCCACAAATCAGACTCCAATAATGAACTTCCTTGGAGATGGAATTATCGGTGTTAGATTCTATGCCGGACCGGCATCATCAAGCTTTCTAATAACTGGCATTGCCCTCTCAGCACAGCCGCATTGCATATGTCTGAAAGAAAAGAAATAAAACATATCCCATATCCTATGACAAGACATAGCCGGATGGAAACAATCAGCCGGCAAGGATATTGTCGAAAGATGTAGCGAACGCTGTGTGTGTATGTAAATCGGTTTTCAATTGACGGCAAAAAATTACCAGTCGAGATAAGCTGTGCTTGTGTATGTAAACCGGCAATTAAAAACAGTTTCTAGTTTCCCTACCCATCTTATTCCTCTTCCATTTTCGTCCCTTTCAGATTATAGACGAAGGATTATGAAAAAAAACACCGGCCAACGGGCAGACGGCCTATGTAGTGCGTTTTTTTTGGTAATCAGCGGCGGCAGAACGATTATGACAATAAACTTTCGCTTGCTAACCGACTCAGATGTTGCACTGGGTTATATATCGGACTGGCAAGCCGAGAT
The DNA here is from genome assembly GCF_029784155.1 of Uranotaenia lowii. Lineage (NCBI taxonomy): Eukaryota > Metazoa > Arthropoda > Insecta > Diptera > Culicidae > Uranotaenia > Uranotaenia lowii. The sequence goes on from NC_073692.1 coordinate 197,698,292, forward strand.
GAGAATGTTGCAGTGAGTTCGATTCTCACTTTTTTTTTGGGATGAATTATCCAATAGGATAAAAATCCCAAAAAGTTTTTTTCATGTTTCGCTTAAATGTAATGGTCGTGCATTATTTTGCTTGGGAGTTCGAGTCTTTATGTCAATAGTGCTTTTACAATGCACACTGGTACAGAACATCAATCTAGCGGAACTAAATTAATAGCGCCCAGGGATGAAAAGATAGACTTTTGATGTCTTCGACAACATTGCATAGTTTAATAAGGCGCATACTTTGAAAAAAAAAAAATAGAGTCCAGGAGTCCACCAATAGCACGATAAAAAAGCTAACTTTTTTGTTAAACATTTTAGAGCTTTGGATTTTTCTACAAAGTTGTTTATCTCACCAAAATACATAACTTTGCTCAACAAGTCAAAGTTCTACAATTTCATTCTAAGGAGTTACAATGACATTAAACAAATACCTTGAAAAAACAGTTTTTTAAATCTGAAACGTTGAAGGTAAGACAAAACAATTTTCAGTCCTCGAAACAAAGTTGGAAAAAGTTAAGATCTACAATTGATTAAAACATTATGATGTGTTTTGAAATTGCTGAAGCGCTGTAGAAAGCATTTAGTGTAATATTTTAACGATTTTCAAAGAAAAGTTTATCGAATTGCGCAAATTTTCGCACCATCCGCTAATGTGGATTTTATTTTTGGTGTTAAGAGGAATCATTACCATATAAAACTAGCGTGGAACTCGGTGGAACTCGAAGCAATTTTAAGATTGAAAATCTAGGGCGCTTTTAATTTAGTTCCGCTAGATTGATGTTCTGTACCAGTGTGCAATGATATCATCTTTGTCGCAGTTCGCTTTACAGCGTATTTTCGGCATAGAGATTTGCTAAGAGATTGGATTTTTGCAACCTCTTCTATGGGTGTAGAAAATGTCTTGTTCCTTAAAAAACAATCAAATCTGTTGGTTCTTTTGAAAGAAGGTACCTCTGGATGTGTTTTTTATTTTCTTAAATATTTTATTTAAACTTCAATATCGAATCAATATTGTTTAAAAATGATTTCAAAAATAATTTGACTGTTATATTACAGCAAAGGAAAAATGAGATTCTAAAGTCGAGAAAACAAAAAATAAGATTTTTTCATAAACAGTTATTCCACCTACATTTATCCGTTTTAAAAATTCATGCAACTGGACCAACTAAAAAGTGAGCTCAAATGAATCACAGAAGAAAAAACTCCTTACGACTCTATGAAACCACATGGTTTCTCATCTCGTTAGGCAACCATTCAGCTGGCTGGTACAATTCGAGACTAAATCATGACGCTTTGTGGTGAAATGAACAGCAGCAAAATTATGTACCTTCATCTGTCATTTGAAATGCAACAATGAATAGCGAGCGATGGTGGGTGAGCCAAGAAAGATCCTTTCACAATTCGGAATTATGCAGCTGCGAACGAACACAAAACAAATCCGGAAAAAAACTCTTTCTCTCTTTTGTTGAGCTGTGCTTCAACAACAACGATGGTTTTTTTTAATTCAAAAATTCAAAAGAGGTCATGTGTTCGTCAAATTGAACATTAACTTATACTTTTTTTGTGGGAAACAATTCGTAAAATTACTTTCTGAGCCCTTGCTAACATAAAAAGCTGGAATAATCTGGGCGATAATTTGCAAGTCGTTTTTTTCGGAACCCAAAAAAGTCAAAATATCATGGAACATTAATTTTAATCCCTTTCGCATCCCAAGTTTCGAAACAAATGATGATTTGTAATTCAATTCAACGAACAGAGAACAAACAATCGTTTAGGCCTACGGTCCATTATTATCGCTTTTCCAGTCGACGATTGCAAACAACATTTCGAGAGCCGTTCCCCAGAAGAAAACGGAAACAAATTAATCCTCACCCTTGTGGATCAGAAATAACAGTAGCCGAAAGAAGTCCGTTCGGGCCAAAAGGAGAAACCCATCACGAAACGAAACGTTCCTCCGGATGCCAATTCAAAACACGGACAGATTTGATTTTGCCCCCTTGTTCTGGAAACGGGTCCGAAGAGAGCTTAACCGATTCGGAAAAAAACCAAAATAGAGCCGAAATCCTATCAGAATTTCTGTGCGGGGGAAATTGGCGAGGGGCCAACTGAAATCGATCAACGCTCTCAATGGGCCGGAACATGAGCTTTTTTGCGTCCTATTTCCCATCATGGTTTTGCATCCTTTCAGCGTGCCCATCAAACATCATTATGGCCGGATCTCCTTTGGGGAATGTTGAGCCTGGAAGTCCTGCCTGACTCCTGGAATGTTCCACGGACAGCATACAATGAAATTGATGAGGATAGGAATAAATCATTTAGGGGTTACCTTTTCCGTCGATGTTATTCTAGGTATTGTTTTAACTGTTATCTGTGCGCTATTTTGTTGTTTCTACAGAATAAGGGAAATAATTAAAGCTAAAATGTTGCCCATTGTTCGATGGTGCAAAATGGGGGCGCATTTTTCTATTTTCCATTGATCTGCTATGCAACATTGAGCTAAACGGGAAAACAATGGCTTCGGGTTCGAGGACCTACCGATTAAAATTAATTTATGCTGGAAATTTAAGAGCCATTAACGCACACACCTTCTGACTTGGAAGTAAGTTTTTTTTAGAGCTGTGGTTTTCGTATAATGAGTAAAATTTGTGAAAACAAACTGCTTCGGGAAGTCTAATTCAGCAGATACTCCCGTGTGACAGTTTTTTGTGTCGCTCTCTAATGAGGGCTGGGCGGTGGAAATGAGAAATTTTAAAGTGTTTTCATTAATTTGAAATTTTAAACCGTTAAAATACTCAAATTGTCGAACCATTCTTTTTTCTTTCGAGTTTTTTCTCTACGATCCACCAAAAAACGGTCACTCGGGAGTTTCTGCTGATTGAAGAAAAATTCTGGAGGTACATTTGAATTTGTCACATTTTTGTTAAAAACCATAGCCCTCACTTAAGACACGAACGCCACTAACGTGGTAAAGTGTCTATAATTAGAGAAAAAAAAATAGCCCTCACTTTATGGGATTACTTCACAGGAAATGACTTTTTTTTTTGGTTTAAGGGGGGGGGGGGGGGGGGGGGGCGGTAGGGTCTAACGGGTATAAAAAAACACCATTTTCACGATTTTTTTCTAGAGCTATCGTTCAAACAAATGTATTCAAATTTTTTGCATTATACAAAGCATTGTTAAAAGAACATTTAGTAAATTTTTCGTAGAAAAATATTGAAAAATGAGCCGGTGACGGAGCACTTTTGAGGATGCCTTTTAGAAAACAGGATTTGCGGTGGACACTGTATCTCAGCACAGAATCATCAGAAGTCAAAAAATCAGAGCAAAATATTTTGAATAGATGTTTTTCTGGACCCCAACGTTTTTATTTAACTTAAAAATATTTTTATGAAATTTTTGTGGCTGTTTGAAGTAAAAACTACGATTTTTCACTTAAAAATCCGCCATTTTTCACCTCTAAAATCTCCCCAAAGTAAAAAAATCAAAAAAGAAAAACGGTGGGGTCTGGTATTTTATATGTAGAATATATGTTCCAAATTTGAAAAGAATCGGATAAGTAGTTTTCAAATGACGATGTCCACGGACTTTAAAAATGTGCTTTCGAGAAAAACGCGTTTGAAGTTTCTGCTCTTGCTTTCTTGCAGTATTAGATAGGAAGAGATAAAGGCCTATAACTTCTACAGTTTTGCTTCAATTGACTTGAAAATTTGACACAACATTCTTGAAATGTTTTACAATAAGAAAATAAAAAAATATAAAAATCGATTTTTTGAAAGTGTTAGACCCTACCCCCTCCCTTAAGGGATTGCAAAAATCGTCCTACTAAGTGCTCAAAATACCGGAGTTGGCGAAAGGTATTGAAAAATTGGAAAAATTACATTTTCAAAAAGTTTTAAAACCAGTGTGGGGTATCATAGGCCCCTTTTTTCTTTGCTTCATAACTTCTTTATTATAAAAGTTTAAAAAAAAAAATTAAATGGAAAGGTTTTCTGCATTTTTAAGGTATCATAAGGCAATTTTTTTCAATTTTTTAAATAAATTAATTTCCCCGAGTTCTGACTGTTTTAAAAAAAGGTTTTTTTTTTTGGGTTTTGAAAAATGGTGGGGATTCGTAGGGCACCAAATCCTAATTGACTTGATAACGTGCAAAGCTTTTGAGTTGACCCAAAACTGTTATTTCATAATTATTTTCGTCATTTTAAAGCCATTCCAGATGAGGAAATAAAAAAGAGAGTTGTGTATGATCGAATAGTTCCCAAAACCTGGCTCGCGAACGTTTCGGCAAAATGTGGCCCACGATTCCCCACAATCTATAATTTTCAAATTGGTTGCGTTTGTGTGATTTATTGATGTTTCATCAAAAATTCTTTTTCCACGTTGAAAAACATGACAAAACTAAGATCATTAGCGTATCAATAAGGTTGCCACAATTTTTACAGCACGTACCCGGGCCGCACAAATCTCACCTATTTTATCATCAAAACTGGCAAAATCCGGGCATTGGATTCCAAAATGTCGACAAATCAACGAATCCCTCAACATAAATCAAGAAAAAAAAAATTAGAAAAAAAGATTTTTTATCACCAATTTTTTATTGAATTTTAGGCTTTCAAAAACATAGGCATAGAATAGGCAACAATATAGGCATAGAAAAATATGCTTACGCAAAGCGACGACGATGAAAGTTAGAGACACACATCTGTGATATTCAGAACGGCTCACGTTACCCCACTCTCCCCTACTTTAAAAATTTGGAAACATTTTTTCGATGTTTTTTTCTTAGACTTTGAATAAATCGTTGAAACTGAATTCTATCTAAGAATCACATTTCAGTTGCATTACAACCTTCCCAAAGCTGTAGAATTTTTTCACACCGGCTAATGAACAAGAGATGATTTTTAGCGAGCAGTGTCAAATTGACACTCTTGATCTCATCAGGAAGTTTTTGGTCGGGTTTTTAAGTAGCGTCCATAAAAAAGTAATGATGCAAAATTAAGATTTCGCAAATTCATTAGAGGTCCCAGTTTTTTTTCATTAGAACGTGCCAGAAAAAAAATACAAGTCGTTCAATGTGCAGTAGTGTTATATTGACATTCAAGATAAACATAAAAATAATATTTGAAGCAACCATTTTCAAAACGTCCAGTTTTTCTGGGTTTATTATTATCTTACGTATAAAAATGGAGGCGTTTTCTTTGTAACACCATCACGTATGAATGGTAGATCGAAATGAAGTGAAATTGGGTATCCGAGGGTTTTTTGGGTCAGAGATGGTTTGTATAGTAGTTTTAAAAAACTCACTTTTTATGGAAGGGTGGTTCCATACAAAATATATCTCCTCATATCTTCTTATGTATAAAAATGGAGACGTTTTCTTTGTAACACCATCACGTATTAATGGTTGGTCGGAATGAAGTGAAATTTGGTATCCGAGGGTTTTTTGGGTCGAAGATGGTTTGTATAATAGTTTCAAGAATCTCACTTTTTAGGTAAGGGTGTCCCATTACAAATTAAACTTTAAAGGGACACAAGCCGTACAATTTAGTTACGATTTCCATTGAAATCGATTCGCGAGCACGATGAAGTTAAGGACGTGTAGATGAAATTTAACATTAATTACGATTTATACATTAAAAAGTAAAACGAAGTTTACCGGGTCAGCTAGTTATTATTATATTTTTGATTAAAATATACAGTGAGTGGTTGCATAAATAGTCGTGTCAATTTTCATAAACCATCTATTAAGTGACACAGAAAATATGTGCAAAAGTTTCAGCTCAATGTGACATGATTTTTTCCGTTTCGAACATATTTTCCATATTTTCTCTTTTTTTTTTTGGTTTTGCTATTTTTCTTTTCTTCGCTTGCCATTGCAAGTTTTCAACGAATTTTTTTTTTCTGGCCAATATCAATTTTAAATGCTTTTGAAACCACCCTTGTAGATAGAAAATAAGCTACTTTATGGAAAAAAATCCAGTTTGGCATGACTTATAAACATTTAAATATGTTAGATATATTTATGGTTCTGTGTGGTTTGAAGGGAGTTGCGTTGCGAATCATTTAAAATTGTCGTGGAACGGTGTAAGTCTGGCTTCTCCTCCCAAATGCCTAAACCGATGTTCGAGAAATTATTTTTAGAATATTCTGTAGGCATGAGATTAGGATTTTGGTAAGAAAAACACAAAGTTACATCAATTGTCCGTAATCATTTGAAATTGTTATTATTTGCTTCAAATATAAGCTCAATATAAGGCATCCAATTTTCCATCCATATTTTTCAGCCAGTCGCCCCAACAAGAAAGGCGCCAGAGCTTGCAATCAATGCTTACTGACGCTCATTCTTTTGTACGTTGCGACGTTGGCGCTAATTTCTAACATCAACCTACTCTTCACGTGAACCACTGGTAGGATATTAACTTGAATGTGATTTCGTAACTTTCTTAAAGGAGTAAACTTTTATGGCAAAGTTATATCTCATTTAGCTATCATGCCTTGAAAGTAAGATTCATGCCTTGAAAGTAAAATTTGTTGGTATAATTTTACCCGAATAAAGGTTGTAAAATCTCAAAATTTGGTTCTTACTTTTCATATTAGGATTCCTCGATTACGCCAAGTGTAGGTTTCACTGAAACCTCATTCCTCAATGAAGTCTCGGTTAGCCAACGTTTTAAAACGATTTTTGAGGGCATAATGATGCCATTTTTTGATGTGCTATTGAATCAAAATTTGGCATCGTTGTATCCTCAAAATCAAAATCAAAATGTATCAAAAGACGTTCAGTGAAATCATAATTGTTGTATTTATTTTAATAATTTGTAATGTTCGTTGTTTATTTTTAATTAAATTTAAAATTCAACACTTAAAATTGATTTCTTGTTCATTCAAAACAATTATACCTTAATGATGCCTGAAAAATTAACACTCAAAATAATGCAATGCCTTATTTAGGTATTAATTTGGCATCAAATTTCAATATATTGATGCTTCAATGAAACCTAACTTTGCCATCGGGAAAAAT